>NW_016173947.1:0-4200 GCF_001687245.7 Rhagoletis zephyria
GTAAATGTGCATTCAAATGTTCGGTTTGATTCAACACCACGTGTGCGTGTTATAAAAGTATTGTTTTTAAATACGAACATTTTAAAACGATTATCAAATANACTAAAGCACAGAGAATTTTTCACAATGCATGTACATACCTTTTTTGTTCCTTATAAAAATACAGTTTATACTAGGTACATCAGAAAACTTAAAAATAAAATTTCTAAACTTTGTGCAAAACTCGGGAAAATGCAATAAATTTGCATACAAATTCGCAACTTTCTATTCAGACTTTTTTATACAAATTTTGAAAATCAAGTTTTGCTNCGTGTGCGTGTTATAAAAGTATTGTTTTTAAATACGAACATTTTAAAACGATTATCAAATAAAAAAATATTCATGTTTACTGTGCGTTATTTCCCCCAGTAAATTCATAAAAGTTTTCTTACTATTACAACGCGTTTTTTTCTCTCAGTGTAGTCATTTTTAGGCAAAATTTGTGCAATCAAATCGAAAACCGGGACACTTAAACGAAACCCGGGACATTTTAAGGTTGGACCGGGACACCGGAACAAATAGTCTAAAACCGGGACATGTCCGGGAAAACCGGGACGTCTGGCAGCCCTACCTAATGTGCATTGTTGAAGTTGTTGTTGTCGAAATGCCATTTAGCCGCTGAATTCAAAAATATCATGGTATCATGGCCATCTCGCAACTATATTTTGAAATTTTAGTCTAGCGTTGCACATAGCTTGGACGTTTATAGAGAAATAACCTTTTCTGTTTCTAAAGTTTTCCGCTGTATCTCCACCTGAAGTTTGAGATGGGACATTCTCGAACTGGCTGCCGAGATAGGTCGATTTTCCACTCAGCAGTCGATATCGCACACCGTCTTCAAAAGAGTTAAAACTCAAAATAATACGTTCGTCAGAAGATGCGAAAAACTATTTCGTAGCACATGCTAATCATATGGGAAAGGGCGACTTTACCTTAGATTTTTTTTTAACAAATTATAACAAAAATTTGCTCCAGCTTTTGCTGAAAGGTAAATAAAAGCTCTGTACATTTTTAGCGCATAATTTCAAAAATTACAAATTTTGAGTTGTGACTCTTTTGAACACGGTTTGTGATATGTACATATACCGCCACCTGAACTGTAAAAAGCCGTAACTAACAATTATTTTTGCATAAAACTGTGTATCGATGAAATGCATTTTAATTATGGAAAGTTAGTTTTGGATTTTTTGTTAGTTATGGCCTTTTGTAATTCAGGTGAATATGTGGGCCACGGCTTTTTGCATTTCAGGTAAGGACATGTAACTAGTAAAAAAAGTCCTTGCGAAGAAATATAAATTGGACTGACCTGGCGAAATAATCCATATGTGGGTACAATCAAGAGCAGCAACTACGCGAGGAAATCGGGCAATATCGTAAACTTCTTCCTGTACTTTTACAATTTCCTCGTTTTTGCGGTAAACGAATAAACTGCGGACTCAGTGAAGCAATGGACTGAGTAACTTTCTTTATTATTTGGCACACTGAGAACTTATGTAAGCCTGCAAAATCGCCTAAAGTTATATAAAAACTCCCGGTAGCATAAAAACGTAAGGTTATCAGAAGCTGTAGCATTCCTGGAACGGCTTGGTTTCTGCAGTAAGATTTATTTAGCTTTTACAAATAACTAAACATTTTTTACGGGAACGCCAAAATGAACTAACCTGGCAGTTAAATGATTAATTTTGTCTCCAATTAATGAGAACAGATGCTGAACTGCAAATTTTGAAAGCCTGAACCTTCGAATGAAATCAGCATGTTCCCAATTGTCAAAATGGTTAGGTCTCGCATTTACCGCTTTTTCCTTTCTGGAAATAACACTCCTGAACATTTCTTCTTCCTCGTCAATAAAAAAGTCGTCGAAAATATCAAATAAATACATTTTTTGGTAAATTGTAAATTTGGTAAATTTTATGAACACGCGAATAGAAACGTCAAAACTAAAAAGACGGGTTATTTGACTCTTATCTGGCAAAAGATTCGCCCAATAAATTTATTCATTGGATAAGCTTTTTATTCGGCGAATAACACTTAACTGCTTTTTGAAAAACTTAATTTTTGTATCTGTTGAATATAAGCTATTCGGCTCTTATCATTCTATTGAAGAACCGGCCCTTAATCATTAAATTAACTGATTTTAGTAAAGAGACAAGTTGAGCATAAACTGACAAGTGAGGGGAGGAATATAACATAGAGCTAAGTAACTAAACCCCCCTCCAACCAGTAGACGAATGCATTTGAATTCTACAGATTCGGTGGAGTGCAATAAGGCCCGCGGAAATAACGCCCATGGGATTTATTTCCCAAAAAAGACGCCCATGGGCGTTGTTTCCGTTGCGAAGGGGAAAGAGTGCCCACCAATAAAAGGCAATACAGCACGCGGGCTTTATTTGCTTTGCGAAAGAGCAATAATGGCCGCGGCCTTTATTTCCCAAAGAAAAGGAAATAACGCCCGCTTGATTTATTTCATACAAAAGGAAATAAAGCCCGTGAGTAGTATTTTCCCTGGCTTTATTTTACTGAAACGTTCCAATTATGTATAGAGGCATACATTTGCATGAAATGGAGCATATTTTAAACGAATTGCTCTCTATTTTTGCATACAGTGTAGTTCTGCGTTAAATTGCCTTCTGCAGTATACGCATAAAATCGAACGGTATTTTTGCCAATAATTGATAAGCGAATTATTTTTTATGAAATAAATCAAGCGGGCGTTATTTCCTTTTCTTTGGGAAATAAATGCCGCGGCCATTATTGCTCTTTCGCAAAGCAAATATCCATATCATATTGTCAACATGGGTTTTGCAAAAGCAAATCAACTTCAACAAATTTACTTGAGCTTACAACCTATATCTCAAAACCGTTTAGTGAAAACAAAAACGTGGATATTATATATGCCGACTTCAGTAAAGCATTTGACAAAGTATGTCACTCTTTGCTCATCTATAAACTTGATCTTCTTGCCCTTCGACTTAATTTTCTACGTTGGACCTCTTCATACTCCTGTGATAGATCACAAAGGAAATGTTTAAAAATACTATTTCTGACGTCATTGATGTTACTTCAGGAGTCCCGCAAGTTAGCTACCTAGGCCCGGTTATGTTCTTGCTTTTTATAAACGATATTTCAACAGATATAAAATTTTCAAAAAATTTAATGTACGCAGATGATGTGAAACTTTATAAATCGTACGTATCAATTAAAGAAAAGCCTTTGCTACAAACAGACTTAACAGCATGGTTAACTGGTGCAATGTAAATCGTATGCCTCTAAATCTGGAAAAATGTAAAGTAATGTGCTTTTCGCGAAGAGCTGTTAAGCCACTTTCTTATAAAATAGATAACCATAACTTGGAACAGGTATACAATTTTGTGGACCTTGGTATCACAATGGATCCTAACTAAATTTTAATCTTCACATTAATGTGACAGTTAACGACCCACTCCGTTGTACTTGCATTTGTGAAACGATGGTCAAAGGAATTTAGTAACCCTTATGTCACTAAAACTCTGTTTACAACACTAGTTAGATTCTGGAATACGGTTCGGTGGTTTGGAATCCAAGGCACCAAATTTACTCAAATCAACTTGCTTTAAGAAATTTCCGTTGGGATTCTCAATATAACCTTCTACCTTATACGAGCCGAGTAAAACTTATTAATTTTCCTACACTTTACAGCCGCAGGCAAATGCTTGGTACAATTTTTATAGTTAAATTACTAACAGGCTCAATTTCAAGTCCGCTTCTTCTGGGCGAAGTTAGTCTTAATGTTCCCTGCCGGGTATCAAGACAATTTTGTCCCCTATTTCTGAAAGCTTGTAAAACTAATTTTGAATTGCACGATCCACTATGTTGCTTATGCCAGGATTTTAAGTTTCATTCCAGCACGTTTGATATACGTTTTCCAACATTAAGAAAACGATACTCTCCTCTCTCCATAAATGAATTATTAACATAAAGACATAAAATCAGCTGATGAATTTAGTTCTGTAGCTGAAAGTTTTAGATCTCGACACTTAACAAACTCCTGCCTTTCGTGACTCGGCGCAAAATTTGAAAATATTGGTTCCGTACGTCATTCGGACTGCGCCCTCGTGCGGATGGGCGGGAATAGAGGGTAAAACCGTTGGGATTATTATTATTATTATTATTCGTTTTTTTTTT
>NW_016173947.1:9230-11409 GCF_001687245.7 Rhagoletis zephyria
TATTATTATTATTATTATTATTATTATTATTATTATTATTATTATTGTTATCATTATATTTAAAAATGCATACAAATTTCTCGCAGTTCGCCAACTACTTCCAAAGAAAATTGCTTAAGTAAGTGTATTTTTTTCAAATCTTAAAAACGCGAAAATTTGCTATGTCTCAGAAACTCCAATACTTTCTTGTATTCCGTTTTCGGATTTGGATTCAGCGGAAATTTCATCATAAATGTGTGTGTGTGTCAACTATATCGATGGAAAATTGTAATTAAGTGAGTGCACGTTTTACAGATCTCAAAAACCCGGAATTCGGTTATATCTCCAAAAATGTTCTACTCTTGTTACATTTTGATTTCGTATTAAGATTCAGCGAAAAATTTTACATTAGAGTGGATACGAAAATGCCGCAGGTCGGACAATTTTTTCATATCTGTAAAGTTGTTACTTGTTGCAATTTGATAAAATGGATTTTCTGAATTTGTACTTAAGTGCTTATGGCTTCTGAATTTTCAATCCGACTTGAATTGGCTAGGGTTTATTTTCTTCCTAAAAGATCATACTTTGACGTCCTGTAAAGAAACCGGAAGTAAACATTTTTTAAGCCGCAATTTAAAGAAAAACTAAGTTTCTGTGAAATTTCAATAAAAATGATGCAAACTTCTCGAAATATTCTTAAATAGCTCCTAAACCGACAATTGGATTGTAAAAAGTTGGAGACAATGTTCATGGAATATTTAATTACCTTCAATATCGTAAAAAGAACTTCGAAATCGACTAACCAAATCCGGAGATAATGTCAGCTTAGTGAAATCACGTAGTTCAAAACTCGAAAAAAGGAAATTTAGCTTTATCTCGAAAACTTTTCTACTTTCTTAACATCGGATTTCATATTCGGATTCAGGGACAAATTCTACATAAGGAATGATAGTCAAATACCACAGGTCAAAATCACTGTAAACTAATGTTATTAGTATGTTTAATTGGTAGTGTTATTGAAATCGTAGATTTTTTCAAGTCAATATCAAGACAAAGTAGTATGAAGACTCATAGTACATTTCTTATCATACAACTAGGGTCGTCGAGAGAAAACTGGGGCCCAGGGCTAAAAAATCACTGGCTCTTATACATAAATTGTATTAATTTAAAAGCATATGGCCCAAATCACCGGAAACGAAACTAAGTGTAACAATTTTTTTCTCAGGTTTCGCAGAATTTTGATTATATGTGGATCCTGGATTCTGAGGAATCAGACAATATAAATATTAACACGAATCTGCTTCTCTCAAACATGAAAATTCACTTAATCCCGAGATACCTTTAAATTAATGAAAATTAAAAAAGCACAACATGAAATTAAGGGTTGTTTATGGACGACATGCCATTTCTTTAAATGAAATTAATTGCTGTTATATGTATGTATGTGAGCAAACAACATTTTGCTTGCATAGTCTTCTGTTCTCTTTTCACTGCAAGTTGAATTATTTTAGTATCTATTGCAAAATTTTATACAGACAAGACTAAAAAGTGTAAAATAAATATTTCTTATTTATATTTGGCCGTTAATTGAAGATTCTGTTGATTTTTTTGAGCTCAAGGCCGGGTTGAAATTAAACAATCTGTTTTTGTAATTTTTAAATCGTCTATATTTCGACTTCAGTCTGAAGTCATCATCAGGACTGCAATAAATATCTTAATTACAAAAATTGCATAAAAGACTATCAACATCCTATATATTAGCACAACTTACACATTCGGCTGCGCCTGGTAGACTAATGTGTGCAAAAAACAAAAGAAAAAATCGTTATGCTTNATCAGGACTGCAATAAATATCTTAATTACAAAAATTGCATAAAAGACTATCAACATCCTATATATAAGCATAACGATTTTTTCTTTTGTTTTTTGCACACATTAGTCTACCAGGCGCAGCCGAATGTGTAAGTTGTGCTAATATATAGGATGTTGATAGTCTTTTATGCAATTTTTGTAATTAAGATATTTATTGCAGTCCTGATGATGACTTCAGACTGAAGTCGAAATATAGACGATTTAAAAACAACAAAAACAGATTGTTTTATTTCAAACCGGTTTTGAGCTAAAAAAAATCAACAGAAGTGTAAAATAAATTTAAAAAAAAATTTTTAATGTACCACGCTTTTATAAATGGACTAAAATT
>NW_016173948.1:0-5053 GCF_001687245.7 Rhagoletis zephyria
TTGCGCCGGGTAGTTTAATGTTCGGCTCCGCCCGAACTTAGACTTTCTTACTTGTTAATTTTAAGGATGTCTGGAGATATTTGTACAGAAATGCCACGTATTCGAAATTATTTATAATTATTAATTCTAAGAAGGCACAAAAAATTCACTAAAAAGCGAAAGTTAAAAAACATTTCAAATAAAACAAACTACTATATGCTATACTATGCATACTATACTATATACTATAGTTAGCTCGAAGAGTGTATGCAATTTCTGCGTCTTAGATAAGGTGCAAATTATTTCAATAAAACTCAACATAATGGTTACTCCGTATAGTGTTTTTTTAATCATATATTCCATATCCATATTGTTAAAATTAATTTAACCTATCATATACATTGAATTTTTAAGCAAGTGGCAGCCCTGTTAAAAACAGTTTCAAACTATTACCTTATTCAACTTTTCAGTCTGACACCAATATTGTTACACATATTTCAGCTACCTAAATCCCTTTAATTAAAGGTGATTTTAATTTTGAAACAGATGGTAATCCTCCCACATGTTGTTTAGAAATAAAGCCTTTTCAATGACATCTCGATTGATACCCATATTGTAGTATTAATTTAACTTAATTGCATTTGATTTTTTAGCAGGTGGCAACCCTTTTTATGTTCTAACCTAGATATAAACCTTCTCCGCGGCGATATGAATACGTAGGCATCAATGTTTCTACAATCGTAACTCGATACCATGGAGTTATCTATGTCAAACTTGAAGAAACTTTATATTCGTTGTGTTGGTCGAATACTTGGACATCATCCCACTCTATTTACTTGATTTTAAAAAATTGCAGTTTTAAATATTGTAACACTTCGTTTCTGAACATTTTGAGTTGCAATTTTCATAAAAATAATTTTGGCCGCCTAAATCGGTCAAATATCCATATGTGCATTGGAAAAAATTTAGTACTTTCCCCTTGTCGGTGTGATATTATATCTCTTTTCTACCAATGGCTATTTATAATAAGTGAGAAATATGTCTGTTTTCTCTAAAAAACAAGGCAACTAATAATTTTTATGCTCATACTACGCATTGTTGTCATCACAAACTTATCAGCACTAATCAACAAACTACTCATTGTTGTCATCACAAACTCATCAGCAGTAATAAACAAACTCATTGTTGTCATCATAAACTACTCACCACTAATAACCAAACTCATCATTTTTGTCATTGCGAAGTCTTCAGCACTAATCAACAAATTACTCATTTTTCTCATTTTAAAGTGCTTAGTACTAATAAACAAAGTACTCATTTATATCATCATAAACTCCTCAGCACTAATCATCAAAGTCCTAATTTTTCTCATTATAAAGTCCTCAGTACTAATAAACAAACTACAAATTTTTTTCATTATAAATTCCTCTGTACTAATAAACGAAATACTCATATATCATCATAAACTCCTCAGTTCTGCAAAAACCAAATAANTAGCACTAATTATCAAAGTCCTAATTTTTCTCATTATAAAGTCCTCAGTACTAATAAACAAACTACTAATTTTTTTCATTATAAATTCCTCTGTACTAATAAACAAAATACTCATATATCATCATAAACTCCTCAGTTCTGCAAAAACCAAATAAGTAGAAAATCAACAATTTTATTTTTACTAAAATAATTTATTTAAGAAAATTAGTTTTGTACACTAGAATACATATTTATTGTTTTCATAATACATACCTATATTTACAAGATTTCTGCTTTTCAAGTTTCATATTTAAAATTTAGTTTATTTATTTTTTTTATACTTATATTTAAAAAGCTAATGCTACTGTTTATACTCCTTTTGTTTTTTGATTATTTTCTAGAACTACAGCTATATTCTTATTTTATTTATGTATTTTTAATACTTAATTCAAAAAAGTTAACGTTACTGGGATTTTGGACTTCATATTCACTTTCTATTATTTTTATTATTAGAATTAATTTTTTTATTTAGCAGCTACATATCTTAATTTACGGACTTTATTTTATTTTTAAACAATAATATTTCCAAACTTAACGCTACTATTTACACTTAGGGCGTTTACTTATCTATTTTAAAGTATGGTTAAATCATAATTTAAGCTTAACTACAAAACGTTCTGTAGAAACTTAACTAAATGTACTTTAAAATAGATAAGTTAAGAGTCCTTATATTATTTTTTTAGTATAAAATATTTTAGAGTTGTTATATTTACGTGTGTTAATTATAATTATAATGCAATCTTTTTCATGTTTTATTTATGTTATATTAATACCAGTATTATTAGTGATATCATTTACAAACTTATTATATAAAACTAGATATTCTATTCTATTCAATACAATAAATGTATTCAGTATCCGGTGCATATGTTATGTACACATCGTTACTTTAATTCATAAAGGCCCTAACCAACACTTTTTTCGAAATACCGTTTTTCACAGATTTTGGTAAAATACACCTTCAATAAAAATTTTAAGGTCTTAGTAACAAAAACAACGGACTTACATGCTTTTTTTTAAAGTCCACAGATATGCATTTGCAAGATTATATGCACCAGATTCTGAACACCCGTAATGCTTCTAAAAAACTTAATGTTGCTATTTACAGTTTCTTACGTATATGTACTTATTCTACACTGTTACTTAAATTTTTTTATTGATATATATATTTTTTATTATTTCTATTATGACTTAAAGTTATGTATTTTCGCATTAAAGTGCGAACGTCCTCCTTCGATTTTTCTGGTAAAATATCTAATAAATGAATTTATTGTTATCAACTTGTAGATATTATTTTTTCTGTTACATAGATACTAACCAAAGAGGAGCTCAGTCTCTTTAAGACCAACAAGTGGGAACTTGCCTGCTCTTCGCTCTAAATTAAAATTTACCACGGTGTCATCTGTGAACAAGCCATGCATAACTCCGTCAACTGTTCCTTTGGTGCCCTTTGCTCTTGCTAAAAGCCCAAACTACATATCGAAGAAAGAGTGTTAATTACAAATTAGATATACTTATATCAATATCATAATGTTACCATTGCGTCAGGGTAAGCTTTATTTTTAAGCTTGGTTTCAATAGCCTGCACTTGCTCCACCGATGACATGGGAATCATAGTAGCTAAGTCAGTTTCTCTTTTTTGTGTACATAAAAACAATGGTCGGAAACAGGCGTAAAAGCATAAACAGCAAAAATAAAATAATTTGTGTGACAGTTTGGATTTAGAAAGGGAGCTGGAACGGAACAGGCAGTGTTAAATCTTATTGATCACATATGTGAAGGGCTTGACGCAGGGTATAGAGGTGTAGCTGGAGTTTTTTTCGATTTCTCAAAAGCGTTTGATCTCGTAGATCACTACATATTAATTAATAAACTAAGACTCTATGGCTTTGATGGAAAGACGTTGGATCTATTTCGCGATTTCTTATCGAATAGACTGCAGTTTGTTCAGGTTGGTGATGCGAAAAGCACAAAGCTACCGGTGAAATGTGGAGTTCCGCAAGGAAGCGTACTTGGCCCACTTTTATTCCTCATTTACATAAACGATGTCAAGAATATTAGCTTTAATGGCAAATTGTTTATGTATGCCGATGATTTATGTCCAGTTTACAGGTACAATTACTCACAGGTTTTAAAAACAAACATTGAATATGATGCGGCTATTTTGACTGAATTTTCTGAAATTAACAAGCTTAAAATTAATCCTGCCAAGACAACATTTGTAAGATTCAAACCATATCATTGTGGTAATTATGAGAAAATGGAGATTTATATTGAAGGTATTCCAGTGGCAGAGTCTGACATGGTGAAATATTTAGGAATTGTTTTGAATCATAATATGCTATGGGATGAACATATAGAGTCGTTGAAGTCCAAAATTTCCTCTGCTATTGGAGTTCTTTATAAATTTAGGAATAAATTTAACATTTCTACAAAATTGCTTATTTACCAGTCACTCGTACATTCTCATTTGACTTATTTACCATCTGTTTACGGTTGCAGATTGAGCAGCTCATTAAGGTCACTTCAATCAGCCCAAAATAAAGGCCTGAAACTTGTTTTCAATCTTCCGTTAAGACATTCTACTTTTGACCTATACAATAACTATGCTAAAAATATTCTTCCAGTAGAAGGTTTATACAAGCAAAAGGTTTTAATTTATATGTTTAAGGCCATAAAAACTAATAGCCATTGCCTTATACAGTTTTCTCAAAACATAGCCCAGTCCCAAAGGAATACTAGACAAGCCCAGCATTTAAGATCTGTAAGATGTCGACTTGAGTTAACAAAACAGCGAATTTCATACGCTGGGCCACACGAATACCATAATTTACCATCTTACTTGCGAGATATACAAGTTCTTTCAACATTTAAGCAACAAATAAAAAAATATCTGCTCGAAAATTTGGAAACACTTCTAATGTGAATACTGTTAATAATTAATTACTGTTAAATTTTGCATTTTATATTGAATTTATTTTTCTTTTAAAATATTTGAAGTATTTATTTCCTTTTTTTTTTATTATTATTTTTCTGTGTAAATTAGTTAGACGTAAGTCACGCTGTCAACACTGTTGCCTCTACAAAGCCTTCTCGGCGCTGAGGCTTAAATAAGACTAGTTATGAAAAAACACGATTACTACAGAAACGAAAGTGGAAACGAGCTAGGCGATGGGAATCGCTTACCCTTTCGCTTCAAGAAGGCCTTATTTTAACATGGGCATGTCATTGGCGGTAAGCCCTTACCCGCAGCATTACTTTCGAACGAAGGGAGAACGCATGGATAAACAGAATCCAGAGAAGCGAACAAAGAATGCCTTACAGAGAAACTAATGTAGAATGCCTAGATAAGTACATACTTATTTATATTAAATTGAAATCTGAAAATGTCTTAAAAGATTAAATTAATTAAAATTTGTATAAATCAGTTTTTATACATACATACATATGTATATTTAGGTATTCAGATTTTCTTAAATATCGGTATGTACATACATGCATATTTAATAAAGCTTAAAATTGTACTTCCTCACTCTTGTAC
>NW_016173948.1:7726-11409 GCF_001687245.7 Rhagoletis zephyria
TTTGTTGGGATCTGCAAGTACGTTTTGGCGTTCAAGGGTTCTAAAATAAATGTGCTGTAAAATTTGGTTTGATTTATTAATAATTTTCTTCAAGTACTGCATATAATTTTCAAATTTGTACGCGGAAAAACTATCTAAAGGACCGAACTGTTTTACGCAATCTGGTAAGTGCAGCAAACAATGTCCGTTAAAGCTTATTAAAAAATCGCCATATAAATCGCCAAATAATTTTACAAAATCTTTCAAAATCTCATTTGCGACATTCAATTCTGTGTTATGAGACCTTCGACCAGAAAGAAGTCGAAAGTCGAAAGGAAAAAGTTAGTATAAATCGTCTGATATGCAGTCTTTTAAAACAAAAATTCCAGCTATAATAAAAATTGCCTAAATTCTGTAGACTTCCAATTGCTTATTTCATCAAGATTTCTGGGTATTCGACAAAACTCCGACGTTCATTTTCTCGTTCATTTTTGTTACAATGCCTTTTTTAACAAGCAATTGGGGCAGTTTTTCCATTACACCTAGGTTCACCAAATGCATTGGGTCCAAGGGAAATTGTGAAACCATGCTGACATTTGCAGATTCCAACAATCTTTCACGTTGCTTATATTCTAAACTATGATGATCCAAATCCAATATTTTTTTAAAAGAATCTTCTGTCCGTAGAGGACCAATTGTTTTAGAAAAGCAAACCCTTCTTTGTCTATACACAATTGCATATGCACTTTGGACAGCTGTTTTTCCCAGTATGGAACTTAACTCCTGTTATAAATGCGCGTGCTGGGGAGTCACATGTGAAAAGTCTAATTCCGAACGGTTTTACTGTTCCATTAGGGCCTACCTTAAGTCCAGTCCTCTCAAAAATATTACTTCTTCACAAACTTTCCTAAGCAATTCATCATTGCCTGAAAAACAAGCAATGATGAAAGGGTCCTCTTTAGGGAAACCTACAACAGAACATAAGATTGGTCATAATGCCCGATTCGAGCTTTTAAATACTTTCAGGCCATCAATTCCAACGTCTACAGAAACTTTATCTGCATTTATCAGATATTTAAAATTTTTGGACATAAAATAAAACTGGATTCCCTTCTATGGTTTTAATATCTACAGTTTCTTGACTAGTACCTAAAAACGTTTTAGCAGACAAAGGTAACCCGTCAACCCCTACCTTGTTCAATGTTTGAAATAAGTCGGTCAACACGTTCAGAGTTACATTATTTCTAATAGCCCAAGCCTTTAGCTCGATTCTCCGATCGTAAGTAGGAATTGTGTTTTCTTCTCTGTCAGCTAACTCGCCAACGCCAAATAAAAAACCTTCACTATCGCTGCCACTATCTGAATAACTATCATTCACTAAATAAGGATCTGATATACTTTGCGTGTTAGGCAAAATATTCTGAAGACCGAACCGTTTGCATTTTATTGTTGCGAATTTAAAAATGCAAATGCAAGATCGTTTGAACAACATCCTGAACAGCCCAAGTAATTTTCGCACCTCCAAGGTAAAAACCACGGTAGTAGGTATATTGATTTGCAACTAAGTTGCGCATGCTTCATATTAATACTCATGTGATCCCCGCTTTAC
Source organism: Rhagoletis zephyria (assembly GCF_001687245.7). Lineage (NCBI taxonomy): Eukaryota > Metazoa > Arthropoda > Insecta > Diptera > Tephritidae > Rhagoletis > Rhagoletis zephyria. The sequence continues at coordinate 9,315 of NW_016173948.1, forward strand.
ATTGGACACAACCGTTTTTAGTATTAATAAAACCATTGCACATTACACTACCATTATTTAATTCATCGATCATTCATTACCATTTCATAGATCTGAGTAAAAACTAAGTGCATAAACTCTACTTCGCGTTAATTGAAATTATGAAATGGTGTTCATTCATTCAGTTTCTAGTCAAACGCATGAAATGATTTCATGAATTGGTCTACGCATAATGGTAGTAAATGACAGAATGAATTACAACAAACACATCCTTTTGACATAATACAAGCCGAAAACGTTGGTTAAAATCAATCCGCAATCAACTTGGACGTTTTGCCCACAAACATTGCTATTTTGCGAGCAATCTCATTGTAAAATCTCATTTTTACAATTTCATAGTTTTGGATTACATTTATAAAATTCAATGAAAGCACGTACCTATTTCGGCTGAGTTATCCATTTTCGATTATTTAGTGTACGAAATAAACGCAAACTAAATGAGTTTTTACAACATGGCCATTAATGTAGCGATAAGTTGTACAACTTGCCAGAAAATCCAAATTTTTTGATCTTTCATACAACCAAGACATAAATTAATTCAACAGGCCCACAAACGGTGCAACCTAGAGCAAAACAACACCAAATTGAACCAACGGTCGTTACGTTTATGGCTTTCTTTAAGAAACATCGGGCGAAAATTTCAACTACTCCTGTAACAAAACCTTATATAAGTTGGCCTTGCTATCAGCCTCACATACATACATATGTTCATCAGAGTATACCAACGAAGGATAAGTTAATACAAGGAGATAACGAGAGCGCAAAACTACTCTAGAAAATTACACGCACAATAGTTGCGTTCTAGATGCTCACGATATTCACGATTTGCAGGCTTNAAACCTTATATAAGTTGGCCTTGCTATCAGCCTCACATACATACATATGTTCATCAGAGTATACCAACGAAGGATAAGTTAATACAAGGAGATAACGAGAGCACAAAACTACTCTAGAAAATTACACGCACAATAGTTGCGTTCTAGATGCTCACGATATTCACGATTTGCAGGCTTTTTGTAGGAAAGCGTTCCAGGTGCCAAAAAACCTGAAAGTTAAACCTCTTTTGTGAGAGTAATTTGCTCTCTCTCTCAGTCCGAAGTTTTTCTTCCTGCAAGTTCATGAAAAGTGTCAAACGATAGGCAGGGTGGCATCTGTAAACATAAACAGATAACAAAGAACAAGAACGGAGACAATGAAATAAATACGTCAAGCATTGCAAATGTGTGAGATTGGATCGTGTCTTGCCCGCAAACGTTCAAATAAACGCGTTAATTCAACAAAAAATTTCTTTTTCTTGTCCGCGCACTTCCTGACCACGACGACCAGAAGGCAAGTGCGCTTTTTTTTGTCAAATAAAATGCGAGACGGTTGATAAAGATATTTGATCGTCTCCATGGCGCTTAACATTAAAAAAAATTTAAGTAGTTACAGGAAAAGTGGTTTTTCGCGTTCCAGGTGACTTTTATTTTTTCTCTCTTGCTCCTCTCTTTCAATAGAGTAAATTTGTTATTTGACAGTTTTACAGTTTTTTACACGAAGTTATCTGGAACGCAACTAATGACAAACATGAACAAATGTGCAACATATCCATAACTTTTGACAATCAGTACAGTTCGCATTTATATCAACGAGCAGCTTATTAGANATTTGTTATTTGACAGTTTTACAGTTTTTTACACGAAGTTATCTGGAACGCAACTAATGACAAACATGAACAAATGTGCAACATATCCATAACTTTTGACAATCAGTACAGTTCGCATTTATATCAACGAGCAGCTTATTAGATTTGTTTTCGTTTGTACTACATATGTGCATATATACATGTACACAAGCATATGTACATACGTACAAATATATATATACAACCATTCAAACATATGTACATGCATGAAAACCTTGCTGTCCATAAGTACATACTGGAGTCCAGCGCAAGTNGTACAAATATATATATACAACCATTCAAACATATGTACATGCATGAAAACCTTGCTGTCCATAAGTACATACTGGAGTCCAGCGCAAGTGTATTTGCCGCATTTTGTTCAATAAGTAC
>NW_016173949.1:0-11409 GCF_001687245.7 Rhagoletis zephyria
GTATTAAAATGAAATTTAATTATAATAAATAATATTTTATGTGCATACATACACATGTACATACATATATGTAAGTACGAGAATGTGTACTTTTTCGAAGCCATTGTTATGGTTGAACTTTGACAGGAAGTCGACGAACAAATAAGTCAAATACGAAAACGAACACAATAAATATATATTTACTGTATATGTATATGTATGCAAGTGTGTATATATGATTTTACAGCGACAAGTGCGTTACAGTTTCTTTTGATTTTCAAGCCTAAGCCAGCAGAAGGCAAACTAAGTCAGGCCTGAATAAAGTCTGTGTACAGTTCTTTCAAAGTAAGTATATTTACCAACTTATATACATACATTAGGGTGGGTCAATTTGTATGGGAGACTTTTTCGACTATGCGCGTATAGCACAGAAGGAAAAAACCGTGGGCCCGAAACCAATTTGGAGTTTGCCAAATTGCGAAAATATGTTACTAGGTATTTTCGTGTCGTAAAGAAGTGCTCAATTTTTTTTATAAAACATGCTGTAACGGGATTTTGGTATGAGAAATCCATTTCTGCACTTATCTTTTCCTTAAAACTTCCATCAGAGGGCGCAACAGTGTTTTCACATTTTCGTCAAAACTTATTTTCTCAATGTGGCAAACTTGAAATTGAGTTTAGACCCACGGTTTCTTCGGCTTAGAATTACACATAGAATCATCTTATGCTATACGCCCATTGTAAAAAAAATGAACCCGCCCTAACATACAAACATAAATATACATAAGTACATTCGAACGAATTCTTTCTTCCTTTGTTTTATAGAGACTTATGTATTTTGACTTCGTAGTGCTTTGATAAGACGGAACTCTTGTACAGGCATACCCTTATATGTATGTATATAAGTTTGCATTCATACATATGTATGTACATATGAACGTACATAAATATGTGACGTGTGTAGTCAAAAGGGCGAAACGCGTTTGCTGGTGATTAAGGTCAACACCATTTATTTTTCAATACGAGTAAATAGCATTATTTTGCTTGAATGGTCTGTGTCGATGCTACATATTTCGCTAGTCTTTTCCATTATTTGGGGTGTTGTGAATACCTGGTCTATGGCGGATTTTCCGGGCCTAAAGCTTCAATCAGTTCGTTATCGTATGGCGTGGTAAATTCCCGTTATCGGGCATGCGTTCATCCGATCATGTTCTGCAACTCCCCGCCGCCACACTTGAATAGCTCAGCAGCTTTGTTGTTTTTTTGAAGCCATGTAATTGCTATTGGAATCGACATCGACTACATCATCATCGACTGGGGGATGCGCTGCTGCCATTCAATAGGGTGAAAGAGTGTTCCCTCACAAAGTTAAGTACGTCACTAGGTCGACATAGTTATTCTTAGAGGAATTTGTCCCGGTCTTCAAACCCTTCGTAAGTCGCCTAAGTCCCTGATAAAATTTGTTGGCGTTTTTTCCGTCGGCCAGCATTTCAAGCTCTTTGCACGGACGTCGCAAATAAGTCTTGCTTCCCTCTTCAGTTACTTATAACGGTTCCACATAGTTTGCGTTGCGCCCGATTGCAGCGTGGCCCTGTAGGGGACATCATTTCTCTCTGCAGCTTTTTGACATTTGTACAAGTTTTTCTTTGGGGTTCGCTGAAATTCGGCTACTTCTTCGGCGGTGGTACGTGGTAATGAGCCGGAAATGTTGTTTAACTACTCGTATAAGTTGATTTGTTGAAAAGTACTCTCAGAGAGGCGAAGGCGCTGGCAGTCTGTTTTGATTGACATGCTAGTATGCAGTTCACTACAATGTTTAGGGCCCTGGCAAAATCGATCATCCTCAGGCCGTTGTCAAACGTTTCATAGTAGAGGCTAAGTTTTCCGATGGTGGAAGTCCCAAGATAGGCAAATCGATACACGCCACTTTATTTTGTCCAGCCTTTTCCAGCTTAGAGACGGAAGCAGAAGAGGTTGGCCTAGCGATGAACGAAAACGAGACAGAGCATCAGCCGGGAACAAAAAAAGAAAGCATTCGAGTATTTGGACACTGGTCACTGTTGGCAGTTACAATTCTGAAGTACATTGGATGTAGTTAACTTAACATCATACCAATCTTGCGAACAGGGGATACCCTGGGTTCGCTAAGCAGTTGAAAAGCAGAGCTGTTTTCGTCGAACCGAAATCACGCGCTAAAGATCTCTATTCACACTCGTCTTCTTATGTAGCGCAGAAACGTAGACGCTGAAGAAAAAGTTAAAGGGCTTTGCGGGCTTTCCACGTAAGATCTAATCAAACTGGGCTTAGAGTATCCAATGTACAATCATAAAACGAATATCAAACTATCGAATGTGCAAAAATGTTTTTTTTTGCATTTACGATACCGCATGCGTTTAGAATGATATGTAAGTTGGCAAATCCTCAAATTTCTAGTCTTCTTAGAAGCCGAGATATTGGCTTTAACAAAGTGTTCAATTCCATACTTTTCCCTAGTGACAAAAACATGTTTTACAACCATTTTTTTGCTCTCCTGAAAAGTACCCATTTTCACATTCGATATGTAGTTTGACATGGTAGCGATGATATGTGCTTATAATTATACATCTGTGGTCATAAGCAATAACCGCCTAAGTCGAAAAACCTTAATTCGAGAGAAAACGTTTTAAGCATTTGGATCGTAATGTTATCCTTATGGGGAAACCAAAATATGTTCCTCTATAACTTTTTAAATAGCCTAGCTGGCGAGATGGGGATTTCACATACACATGGAATACTTGTTTCAAAATACGATAGCATATATAACTCCATTCTTTCTTAAGTCGACTTAGGCGGTTATTGTTTGTGACCACAGCCATATGTACACACATGCATACATACATATGTATTTTTTCTCACCCACTCAATAGCGATTCAATTCCATGCTCATGACCCATGACTTCATTAGAAATATACTTGTAAAGTTCTCTAGACAGTTAAAGGAGAAAATACCTGTACGTACCAAACGTCATTTTAAAGTCAATGGGACGCACCTCCACAAGCGTTTACAATAAATATATAAAAGTAAGAATGTTGAAGTCAAGTACTTCATGCTTGCCTACTTCTAGGGAGATAAGCATACTATGTATATGTAATGTTAAAACCAGTACTATCTATGTATGCAAGTAAAAGAAGTCAACAGGTAGGCAGGCGTAAGTAAGTATAGACGCCGGTGGGTGTGCGTGTGTTTTCAATGTGAATACAATTTTATCAGCTTAAATAGAAACGTGTACATATACATATGTATGTATGTATGTGCATATAATTATGCAATGGGAACGTAAGCAAAACGGTAAACGACCTTTACCGTATTTTGCTACTTGTACAAAAAAAATATCGCATTTACTTATATGGTGTTTGTGAAATAACTCTTGTGGTTTTATTGTTGACTTAAATTAACTTTATTTACGTTTTTACTTTTATCGCCAAAGAAGTCGCGTGAATTTCGAAAGAATATACATGAAATCGTAATGCAATGAAATCTAGTAGGTCGACAGCAGTTTTTTGTTGATTTGAAATTGAAAAAAAAAATCTTCTGTTGTTGTGGTAAATAGAGTCCAATATGTTTTCTTTTTTTTATGGCGAGTGCAATAAATCATCAACGACGCATGTTAAAATGTCAACTAAATCAGGATGCTGCCGCCATTGGATATCGTCTGGTAGGTATGCATCGACGTACACAGATGTGCGCATGCGCGTACCGCAGTTGCAGCAGATCTCTTGAGATGTGCATTGCATTCGTGCGTGTTTTTCAGTCATTCGTTTGATTTATTATGCGAAAGGATAATGCTTTGCTAGTTGTTTGCTGCCGTTGTTAACAGTTTGTTGTCGTTATGATGGTTGTTTGTTTGGTTAGGTTAATTGTCAAAATTCACACTTGAACAGAGATTAGCAATGAAGCGTGGAAGTGGTCACACGAGGGATTATAATATAGAATTATGTATGTGTGCATGTGTGTTAATACAAACACATGTGTCCAGAAATATTCAATAATAAAAAGGTATGCAAATACTTGTGAAAAATAATGGGGACACGACATTTTTACCATTTTTGGCTATTTTTCTTTTGTTTGTCCAAATTTCAAACTTTGTAGAAAACAAAAGTTTTTATTACAATTTTTAGAAAAAACATTGGTATGCAGTTTTTTAGCTTATTAAATTCTAGCTAAGAAATTGAATTTTTATAATTTTTTTCTTCAATACAATCTGGGTTCGACATTTTTTCGACTGGAAGAAAAAATAACAAAAAAATTATCAAAAATCAAAGCGAATTCTTAGCCACTTGAAACTTGGACTTTCCTGAGCTAGAATTTAATGTGCTGTAAAACTACATACTTAAGTTTTTTTTATAAAAATTCCTAATAAAAAATTTGTCGTTGTACAATTTTGTTTATTTTTTTTAATTTTTCTACAAAGTTTGAGATTCGGACTTATATGGTTTTTGTTAGATAATGAACCGTATTTTTATAAAAACTAAAAAAACATTAAAGAAATATAAGAAAAATAGCCAAATCTGGTCAAAATATCGTGTCCCTATTATTTTCCACATGACTGTACATATGAAGGAATGCATCTACATATTTAATTTTTCCTAATTTTGTGAAAATAAGTGCAATTTATACGAAATTAAATGAGAAAAAATTGGAATGCACAGCTAGACAAACACGGATGCGCTCATGCATACATGCATTTGTATGTACATATGTATGTGTGTATAAGAAACTACGTTTGTACATATGTATGTACATAATATACTCATACATACATAGATATATATATCCATATGTACATACATCTGTTTATTTATTTATTTATTTATTTATTTATTTATTTATTATCGTAGGACGTTTTTTCATTTATTCATTTTAAATTAGATACATAAATTTTTATTTAACTTTTAATGACTTTCCAAAAAATATAAAATGATCTGCTTTTTAATTTACTTATGTAATACAAATCGTTGATGATTTTTATGAATCCTTTAAAATAAACACCGTCACCTAATATTTCTTATATGTCCCAAGAGTGTGCCATACGTAAGGCAAATAGATACATGTACATATCTGCTAACAATCAAAATTTTTTATTTTTTATTTTTTCAAATTATTCTCATATGTATCTATGTATGTAAGTAAGTGTAATCGAAGTACACTCAGAGGATATCTGTTTTGACATATTTATGACTGGACCCAGGCGTTAACGCCTCGCGCAATGGCACTTGTCCGAATCCTTTACACATACATGCTTATGTATACACAATGCAAGGGCAATGCTTTCACGTTCTCATAAATGCACATTAGGGTGTATCAGTTTGTAAGAAATATGTCTTTTCTAATTTTTAAAATACCTTTTTATTACTGAAATCGACGCTTGTAAAACAGTAGTCAAAATGAGCAGCGAAGGATTTCAAGCCTAGTACACTGCTGGATGTGAGGACTAGAGCCGACGAATTTGGAATTGGATGTGGAAAAGTGTGCGGTCTCTCGAAGGGGTATATAACAGAGCTTGTAAGAAGCTAGGAAGTCCCACAGATTGTAGCCCTTTGGCATAGGTCAACGAAATTAATAACTTCTTTACGTGGAATCTATGAACGACTAGTTAACCTTATTTGGGCGAGACCCAGAACTATTATTGGGTACCTGACAGGACACTGTAAGCTAAAGTATGTTCCATCTTTGTAAAATTTCCAAAACTCCTTATTTTCATTCGATATTCATATAACCATTTGCCGCTGTGGGTATGGGGTGCTTTGTTTGTTGCTAAAAATTTGTTTAGTTTCGTTCAGTAAGCTATAGAAAGCTACGCTGTTTTGCTATTAAAGCCAAAGTTATGAATATCAACAACTGTGTAACTCAATACCATTGTCAGCAGTTGATGGCTTGGATCAGATTATCAGGTATTAAAGAGCTTAGATAGTCGTCTCTCAACACATCGCTGCCAAAACCCTCGTACCTAATCCTTGCAAAGGCCGGAAGAGCAAATGTCCCATGCAGTGCCATCTACTTAATGAAAGCAAATAACTAGAACGACCCTTTGACATTGAGGACAACATGAGCTTAGCCCACCTGCAGCCGCTCGAAGGCTCCTTGTCATTGCTGAGCGAAATATTCACCCAGTTCTGAAAATGGGTTCGATGGTCGCAAGACGGGAGTGCTATAAGTTGTTATGGACCGAGGAACCCCTCAACCCCTGTCTGGCCAAATGATCAGATGGTTGAAATACCGCGGTATGATCACCAAAAGAGAAGTGAATATTGTCCCCATTACTTTCGACATACATAGACTCCAGATTCTTACCCTGCGCCAATTTCGGAGCCATAAGTAAAGAATCTACAATGTGCAAGCCCGGGCTCAACATTGGGGTTAACCCAGCACTCAGCCTCTGGGAACGCGAAATTGTAGTCATATTCGACAAGACGGGATCAGTTTCGATGCTGAAAATAAAAATCGAACTGCCCTAATACATAAATTTAAGTACATACATATGTATGTATGTATGTAGGTATATAGGTATATGCATGTCTTCATACACTTGTGCTCACTTATGCACTTGCATGCGCAGTCTCATCGTCACAAGGATGAGCTGTGAAGTGTCATTGTGGTACGATTCCAATATGCTGCTCGTATCTCATGTCATGCTGACGTATTTATGCACATCTCAATGATTGTATTTAGTAAATTTTCCAATTTCGGTTTTATATTGCAAACATAAACGCCAATGTAACATAAAAATTGAGACTCAAATAAGTACACACTTCTTTTTGAGGTTTTATGAACAATTAAAAACGTACATATGTATGTACCCTGTAGGGAAAACACGAACTAGTGAACCAAATTTCTAGTTCAGTACTAGTTCTTTTTCGCCAAAAACGAACCAGTCCGATAGTAACTAGTCCCGCACCAGGCCAAAAGCAGTGAAATGTGGTACTTTCACTAAACTATTTTATTTCAAATTTTAAACGCAGGGAATTTAAATCAGCATTTAATCATTATTTTATGAATTATTATTGAGTTTATTTTTTCGCTCAAACGGAAATAATTATTATTTGATTTTTATTTTTGGGATTACAAATAATGATTATTTTATGATTTTTATTTTTTCGCGCATAGATTATCATTCGCAGTTTTCTTTAATTTTGCATTAGGTTTGGAACTCTGATTTTTGGGGTTTTTGGTGTAGAATTAACCATATTTTTATAAAAAATTAGGGAAAAATAAAATATTTAAGAAATAGTTGCCGGTATTGTAAATCCTTCACTGTACCTAAACTTTATTGACTGACTATTCGGAACTAGAGCCAAAGGGATGCAACGGGGGACAATTGACACTTCCTAGGACATCGCAATGTTAAATTCGCCAGTCGCTAGCATGCAAAAGAGAATTAACGCGTACTAGTCATGGTTCCAAACGCACTAGAACCGAACCAGTTCCGCACTAGTTCGTTTCCCTACAGGGTATATACGAGTACATAAAGCTGAGGTTTTTCAAATGAAATTTTATTTATGAGTCCGAGAAATAGAGTGAGAAAGAATGTGAAACCTGCGGTTTTAAACAATGTCTATATATTTACTTACGAAATGTGGTTGAAAATCAGCATAACATGGAGCATAACCAATTTATTTTTAAGTATTCGTTTTTAATTAGCACAATACAAGATTTAAATGGAATCAAATAAGACAGAGCTTAGGAAATTCATCGAAGATAAGTAATTAAGTCACTGACGAACTGACGAAAGGAGTGCGATCTTAAAAAGAGGTTTGAGGCCATTCTGTGACATTAATTTCAGCCAACTACGGTGGATCTTCTCACCAAAAAAAAGATGAATAAGGGAAATAGGATCCTTTAAACCTTACAAATTTTCGAGCCCGGACTGTCTGGCTGACGGAATGGTTGTATGCTATTTTCATGGGAGTCCTGACTCCCAGACCATTCCACCCGAATCCAAAGGATTTTAGTCCAATTAGCCTATCATCCTTCTAGCTCAAGATAATGGAACGACTGATTGAATCCCCCTTCTGGCAATCAGTGGCAAACAACCTTAAGGCATCGCGGCATGCCTATTGAAAGGAAGGTCCACCGAAACAGCGCTACACAAAAAATCGTGCCGCGCATCGAGAAATCCTTAGCGATAAAGGAATATACTTTGATAGCATTTCTGGACATCGACATGTGCTTTCAACAACATCACGCCTGATGCAATAAAATCAGCTCTAACCAGTTTAATGGTGATTAACGATTCGTTGTAGGCTCAGGAAGGGGGGCGGCGGGCTGTAAGTTCATGCAGGACAAATTACGGCTAATTGAAAAGATGGGCCATTGAGAAAGACCTGGGTGTTTACCTGGACAAAGCTGGCCTGGTTCTCTTTACAAGAAAGTACAAAATCCCTTCATTACAACTCCCTGCCATAGGCAACACGACGCTGAAGCTAGGGGAGTCTGCGAAGTATCTAGGCGCAGTTGTGGAAAAAAGCTTGACTGGCACAAAACGAACAAGAACGCGTTAAAAAAGCATGGATTTAAGGGGGAAATTGGACGTTTCTGGGGGCTGTCCCCAAGGACAGCTTTACATAGTGGTTGTTAGGACTATTCTACTCTACTGGGTCTTGATATGGTGGCCAAGCCTTGGCAAGAAATCAACAATTGAAGCACTTCAAAAAGTGCAAAGAACTGCGATGCTCTGCATCTGCGGGGCTTTACGCTCAACTCCATCGGAGGCGATGTGCGTCTTACTCACGATTGAGAGAATACAAAGGTTGCGCCGATCTCGGACCGCTATTCCTCTCTTAACGAATTTGACACAATCGTTGTTTGTATGACGTCACACTTGTGCAACTTGTTTACGTTTTCCTTGCAACATTTTTTCTTCTTCTTCCATTCTTGCTCACGTGTGACGTCATACAAAAGTTTTTCTCAAAACTCCTCTCTGATCGGCGCAATCTTCTATTCTATCATTCTTGCGTCTTACTCAATATTCTGCCAATCAACATTGCTGAAAAACAGTTAGCAGGGTGTGCCGTCTTGAGGCGGCAACTATCCGACCGGAGAGTCATTCAGGATGCCCACACTGCATTATTAAAGAATATAGGTAGACTGTGTACCAAGTGTAAACTTCACAAAGAGGTACATATATGGTTTCTATTCCAGATAGAAAATTTTGGCCAGGAGCGGCTCCTGATAATAAGACTCACACCGATGGTTCTAAACTAAAGGGAAAGGTAGGAGGGAGAGTTTACACAGCCCGAATGAAGCTAGACAAATTATTTCGCCTACCCGACTATTGTGCGTCTTCCAGGCTAAGATTGCTGCCATGCAGGAGGCAATCAAACATTTACGTGCAACCATAGCGGGCTGCGGCATACATATCTCTGTACGAGATGGCTGAGCAGTACTCTCTGCACCGGGTATGGGTGCCAGGGTACCAAAACATACCAGCCGACGAAGAGGCGGCCGAACTTGCAAGTGAGGCCTCTTCCGTTCCACTTTCGCATTCCCGAAATAGTTTAAACAAGCAACGGATAGGTGGGATAGTATCACAACTTGGAGCAACACAAAACTTATGCGCCCAAAATGGAACAAGAAGTGGTCGAAAGGTCTACTCATGCTGAACAGAGGGGACTTAGCTACAGCCATGTGTCTGCTAACAGGCGGAGGGATCCTCCCCAACGACTTCTGTAGAAGCTGCAGAGATGAAGAAGAGAAGAGAATGTCCCGCACTTTGCAAAAGAAGGCGAAAGTTCTTGGGTCACTTTGGGGTCACTGCCAGCCACTGTCAGAGATCGAATATGTGGCTTATCGAACTGAAGTACGCACCTCAAATCACTAGACTACCGCGGATGACCACACTCTGAGAAAAATTATGTTCTAAAAACAAGTCCAACTGGGATATTTTAGATTTCGGACTTGAAAATTCTAAGAGTATCAAAAACTATGAAATTAGAATTGGACTTCATTTATTTAAGTGCCGAAGTCTTATTTCTGTTTCTCTGAATGCTTGTGCGTGCAATCGAAAAAATCTATAATTTGAAATATGAACCCTCTCATGCTTATTGTTTCCAAGCTTGACAAATTGGCTTGGTGGAGATTTGGGTCGAATAAAGAGGTCATCGACAACATTTACATATGTATTCAACCAAATTAAGGCTTTTTTTCGAAAAAAATTTTTGCGATAAAAATTATTTTTTTTCGGGGAAAAATTATTTTTGGTAATAAAAATTAAAAAAAAAAAATAATATTCGATGCAAGACTTTTAGAACGAAAATTCGTTTTCTAAGATTTAACTTTTTTGTTCACCTAAAATATTTTTCAAAGATTTTTTACAAAAACAAACATGCACATAAAATATTTTTTTTTGGAAAATAGAATACAGCGAAAATTAAAAAAAAACGCACAATACTTAAAAAAATAGTTTTTTTGAAAAAAGCTTTTCCGAAAAAAATTATTTTTGTGAAACAATTTTTTTAAGAAAAACCACTAATTGAGATAAATGAAAATTTTAGGAAAAATTATTTCTATACATTTGATATCCGATTTTGATTACTTAATCCTGGATAAACCACAATTTAAAATTAAAATCATGAGTGTTTTTGTAAACATTTAAAGAGATAAAAGTAGAAACTAAACGCTTTTCTATTCACAAAGTCACTGACTTTCCAAGCTGCCCTCATATTCGGGCAACAAAATTTTTAACTTTTCGATTGCTTTGTCTATATAACCGCGATTCAAACTTAAGCACACAAAATACCAATTGCCTACATACACATTTTAAGAAACTTTTTGAACTCAAAAATAATAATTGTCTATGACGCCAACTGTCGGGTATTTATAAAAATAAAATAACAAAATACCAGCAAAAAAAAATATTTTTTTCTGTTTTAATTAAGTATAAAGTAAATTAAACCTACGTAAATATGTGTACATGCATATGAAAATGTATATCAAGAGAAGCGCAAATCCTAATACGAATATGAGCTGACAATCACTGTTCGATGAAATTAGTGTTTGTAGACTGTACGCGGGCAATGAGCTCAGTAGAGTAGGGTCGAAGCTGAAAACGCTTATCACGAAATTAAAACAAAAAAATAATAATTTGTACGAAAGCAGCAAAGGTTAAGCAATTTAAAAGCTAAAAAGTTTGAAGGACGGGCACACGCGTGTTAAATTATTTGTTAGAATACGAAACATCCTTAGCAAGTCATGTTTATATAAAAGATTGGAAAGTGAAATACATATCCGCTCATTTTTTTGCAAGAGTGTCATAATTCAAAAACTTAATTAAAACGGGTATAAAGTTAACTTTTTAGAGCGATACGTGAACACGGAAATTCGGTTAACTAAGCCGAGCGATTATACTTTTTCGCGAGTTAACTTCCACTGTACACAGATTCATATATAAAATA
>NW_016173950.1:0-11408 GCF_001687245.7 Rhagoletis zephyria
AAAAGGCCTTTTCTTAACAGCGCACCGGCATCACTTTAGGAGTAATTGTATTTTGTATGTAAAAAATCCATTCGCATCAGCTGATTGACAAATAAAAAATATAAAAATACAAAAGGGAAACGGTGAATCTATAAATCTTTAATTGGCTGCGAAGCCTTACACTTACACTCAGTAAATCACCTTTTCTATATTCAAAAAGAAGTCAGAAGAGAAGAGTAAATTATACTTTACATTACGCCGACATTTTTCCCCTCCTTCCGAGGTTTTAAATACATTGGCCAAATATCTGTGAGCAAATGCCTTATCAACACCGAAATATACCAGTACAACCACATTTGAAGGATTATTACCGTAAAGTGTTAGACGATAATTTGTTGTAAGGTACACGAACGTCAGCTATTTAAAGTTGTTCTACATATTAATGATAATTTTGATGCTTATGAGGCATATTTTTAGCTTTCTTCTTTCAGAAAATATGTAAACTGAAATTTATATTGCCAAACAAAACTTGGGGCAGGTCCTAACACAAGGCATATATTGTATTAGATATACGTACCTGTATATAACGTGCATACAAATGTATGTATTTAAGACATCAACTCCACTATTTGTTAGCTAAACGAAGCCCTCCGCCGCAGTCGCTATTCTGTTTACAAAGTAGAGCATTTTTGCGCAGTTTTAACAGTAGAATGAGTTTGCTTAACTCCACTTGCGTTCAACTTTACTAATTTCAACTTTTTTATTTGCAATAGTGTGCATTTAATTCAAATTCTGCTTCACTTTATTAAGCACCGCATTGCCACGTTTCCTACATGTGCAAAGGCTGCAAGTCTGAGCACAGTTAGAAAGTCGATGTTAAAACAGGGAACATACGAGTTACATGTACGTATATGTAAGTATAAAAATGTCAGTAAGAACACTTTGTGGCAACAACGTTTGCTCGTATAAATTCTTTGCAACACCCTATCCAGTATCGAAATGTTTGGAAAAAGAAAAAATCTAAAAACAAGTAATTTTTAAGCAAAAAACAAAACCGACTGCTATTCTCATTAAAATATATATATATATATATATATACATATATACATACATATTTCATGATCTAATGATNAAAAAAATATATATATATATATACATATATACATACATATTTCATGATCTAATGATCGAAGCTAAACCAGATTAGTACGGGACCACCCTGAGACACTACCTTTCCGATGCAAAAAGAATTATCGAAATCGGTTGACGTGGTCCAAAGCATGATAAAAACATAGCAAGGTATAACCGTTCTCTCAATTTGTCGGCCATGATTTTTTTTTGAAGTTTGCCAACATTTTAAAATCATATAAATGTGAAAATAATAAAATGAAATTGTTCGAAATTGTTGTTGCTTGAGATTGAAAATGAAAATGTGTGTGTGAGTTTGTGAGTAAATTTAAAAATTAAATTGTTTGGAAACGTCAAGAATTTTAAAAGTGACTCTCAGCGGTTCTACCTTACTATATTTTTATCATGGTTTAAAGTTATTATATCTTGTACGAATAAAAGAAAAACATTTGGCTTTTGCTATGTTTTTGGCCGAGCTTCTTCTCCAATTTGTGATGGTCGTACTGATGTTATAACATAGACGGCGGAACCTACAATTTTATGTCGCCTCCGAAATTTAAAAATTTCTTCTCCGAAGCAAGTTTCAAGTGTAAAACTTTCAAGTAAAAATTACCGTAGTTTTTTTAGAATTTTTTTATCGCATTTGCTTCTTTCCATTTAACAAATAAACACATTTTTTTTTATATGACAGAAAACCGCAACACCGTCTCAAAAATATTAAAAAAAAAACAATGGTAATTTTTAGCCACTTGAAAGTGGCACATTATCAGACTTTTACAAAGGCTAATCCAGGGCTTATGTAGGTTTTATAACTGTATTTTAATCGAAAATTCTTAAAAATAAATAAATTAAATAAGTGGCAAACAATATAACTTTAAAACGACGTGCTATAGATATGACCAACAATGTATTTGTTAGCAGCAACCGCCATTTCTCAATGCAGGGACTCGATCACATAAAAACATCTTTTTTAATTTTGTATATCTTTTCCTTAATATAAAGAGGCCCTATCTAACATAATCGTTTCTTTACAGAGTAGTTTTAATATTTATTCAAACTAAAGGTTTTCAGTTGCTATTTTCTTCATCACACTTTTTTTTAATGAACATAGAAGCTAAATTTTTGAGTAAGTCTTTTCTTTTTTTAAAGGGTGGTTCCATGGGAAACTGAACCTCAGGTCAAAAATTATTTTCTTTATAAAACTAACAAACGTGTCGATAAGACATTTGTAAAAATCTTGAACAAAAAATAACATATAAAGCTTTAAATGCATTTGTTTACCTTTTTTTACGTTATGAAAATAAGTTCTAAGTAAATTTTTTGAGTGAGTTTAAGTATTCTTTACTTTACGTTACCTTTTTCACTACTTTTATTATTGAATTACAAATATACTTTTTTTAATTTTTGTATTAATTCTAAATATTTTTGATGGAAATGATCTTGTATTGGGTTGTCTTTGCTTTTTGGTATTTAATTATTTAGTATTTTTGCTTCCTTATATGTATAGCAGAACCTATTTTATTCTTAGCAAAATATTTTGAATAGGTAACGTTTACCTGGCCACTGAATGTGCACTGCTGGCAATTTTTCTACTCCCCTGTAAATTTGGCTTTTAGATGTACAAACATGTGTGCATAGCGCAAGAGTGCAAATGTTCACAACATAATACACCAACAGCATATCGAATAGAGCAAATTTAACGCAAGCAAAAACACAACAAAGTTGTCTTTTTAGACCAATCGAAAAAAATATTACGCTTGCGGCGGAAAAGTCGTCATGACTGGGAATGCAATACTTGTATGTACATACATACATGGTGGTTTACGGTGAGTTAAGCTATCGGACAGTGGAAGGAGAAATAAGTGTTTTCTCGTCTGCTGCGCTACACACCGCCGCCAAAAATCCTACCACCGCAATTTTCACTAACAAAATTTCCAATCGAAAATCCACTTCCGTTGATGCAGTGAGTGCAGTGCTCTTTAGGGCCTCGTTTTTAACCGACTTCCAAAAAAGGAGGAGGTTATCAGTTCGTCGGAATATTTTTTTTTTTTTTTTTTTGTATGTTNTAGTGTCTCAGAGGTGGTCCCATACTAATTTGGTTTATATCCGATCATTGGATCATGAAATATATAGATATATATATATTTTTTTTAAGTCGGTTTTTTTTTTGCTAAAAATTACTTGTTCTCAGCGTACTCAACTTCACTAAGCTTGAAAGAAAGCTGGTAAATTAACTCTGAGTGCCACGGATGCACTTAATAACGGAGAATGACTGTTTGTGCTCCTTTTGCGGTGTCGAATTATTTCTGGGGTTTTGGATTCGCACTTTCTTTTGCTTTTGAAAATCTGTGTTCGTATGGAAAAGTAGCTTATGTCGAAAGGCTGGCTTTAGTATAAATCGGCATTCGCAGCATACGATTGCGAATGACTCACTGGCGCTGAGCTGTTGTAGAACTTTTGCCAAATAAACGTGCAAGAAGTAGTTCCGATACTAGCAAGTCAATATTCTTATTAAGTCTCATCAAAAAATTCCTTGCCGTTTAAAGAGTAAAGGGAATGCCGCATTATACTAAAGCCAGCCTTTCGACATAAGCTACTTTTCCATATGAACACAGAAATATTTCCCTAGCGAATAAGATTTGTGAGAATTTTATAAAAAAAATTTCAAAGGTTTATGGCCTTATTCATAAAAAATAAAATAGATTTATAGAACTCTATAAAGTGGAATTTTCATACAAATTTTCGATTTGTAAAGCAGTTAAAGCGTTTTTTTATTTTTTATGAAATTGGGTGTTATAGTTTTAAATGAGTTAAAGGACGATTTCTCTACTAAAATTTCTGTATTCAGATGCTCTGCGAAAACCTGACCGCTGTGGCAGAGTGTTTAGAGATTTGAGTACTGATCAATCCGTAGGATCTGGGCTCGATCCCCGGTCCAAGCAGCATCTAAATTAGAAAAATTACAAAATGTGTTTTAACAGCGCTCGTCCCTCGGCAGGAAATAGCAAACCTCCGAGCGTATTTCAGTAGGTTTCCCTATTTGTATAATAACAAGACCCATGCCACAAATTGGAGGAGAAGCTTGGCCAAATACTTAGCAAAAGCGTTAGCGGATTCTACGTTTAAATTCAATATATTTTTTATATATTTCTGTGAAAATATAATAAAGTCTTAAGGCTTAGTTATGCATACTTAACATTGCATGATAGGACGTAAGAGCTGCCACATAAGGAATATTTTAAATGAGCTCTACGTGTAAGCGGTTACCCGATAATGATCCGAGTCGGTGTTTGGTATTCGGAGTGTATGTATGTATGTACCCCTAAAACTTTGGAAGCCTATGTTTCTAGCCAGGACGAAATCAGTCCATCATCAGACGTCTCTTCGTGGATTCTGAATTTCCCTACGTTTGGACCAAAGGGAGTGCAATGGTGTATGGTTGTTCCTATGGAAATGCAGTTATAGTTGCAGTCCATGATGGACTTGGTTACGGTAGAAATAGAGGGTACTTCGGTACGGCCACTTCGACTTATTCGGCTTAAGGGCTCACTATAATATCATATAAAGAGATGTGCGGGTATCCTGATGGCAACAATATCGATGTTTGGCCCTCGAAGTGTACGTACATTCAAATAATGGAACATTTCTTCCATCCGCATATATGTATGTGCTGGATTCAAACTATGGAAAAAATGGTGTGATACCGCCCATCTACGGTGAAACGCTGCATCTTAGTAGCCCCTTCACCAACTCCCTCCAAACTCATTACAAACGTTGCTTAGAGTCTTACTAGAAACCTGTTGAAAATTTTCGGACGGCACCGGTGAATTTCTACACGAATTGGTAAAAGCTTGATGGAAGTGTCTTTCATGCAGGGCGCCTGCATCCGGCAGAGTTAGCATTAAGGAATCAGTCGATTGTCTGTTAAACTGATCAACTTTGTCAAAGGAATTTTGCCCGGCCAGACTCATTTGGGTAGCAGCCCATATTTATATTGCAGGGAACCGCGTTGTGGAAGAGCTGTCCAGGAAAGATACCCTCGAGTTGTACTCACCGGATAAAGAGTGGGATACTTTCACTTTGGTAAGCTTATTGGAAGGATACTAAGTTACCGGTTTTCACGATGGGGGTAAACATAACTAAAATTTTGATTTTGCTTTTTAGCTTTATTTTTTCCGGGCATTGGGCCTTTTCTGCTTATAGCACTTTCCAAAAAGCAAAAAAAAAAACAGTTTAAATATAATTGCAATTATTTTTTAATGAACTTGTTTATTCATGACAAAAGGACATAAAAACATGCTACATAAATAAATTAAGTTTTGGGTCATAGATAATGGATATCTAAACCGTTTTTTTAGATCAAGTAATTTTCCCAATACATTTTCATTTTAAGTTTGCATTGCGAATGAAAGAAAATCAAACTTTAACATGGAAAATGTTACTCATACGCCATGTGCAAGTACGGCTAGGTACGATATGGCGTATGAGTAACGTTATTTCCTGCTCTTATTTCATACAAAAAATTATTGCAAATTTTCATATGAACAGTCAAAACTTGTTTATTTATCCATCGCTTTTCATCGTTAGTAGCTTTATTTTGTGAGAAAAGAACAGGCTATAATACAAATGAAGAAAATTACAAAAGATTTGTTGCTTTTTTAACATTTTCCTTGTAAAAGTTAGAAGTTTTCCGTAAACAAAAAATCTTGGCAAAAATAATATAATGGAGAAACGGCATACATTTTACGTTTTTCGAACTAGAGGTTTTCCCTACAATGTGAATTAAAAATCTATATCAGTAAAGGCAAGGCTTAAAAATTAGGATTCAAATCCTCAAAAATCCTTTTGGAACTAAAAAAAACGTTTATTTTTTTAATTTTTTAAATCAAGATTACATTGTATTATGTTTTTTACAAGTTTATAGAGTTAAAAAAATCACCTGCATTGCCAATATTTTTTAAAATCAATTCATATGCAATCCCTCAAATATCATGATAAATGAAAAATGGACGTACATCATTTAAAAAAAAATCAACTCGTGTTTTATTATGTGAAAATAATATTTTCGTCCAAAAACGGTCCAACAAGTGGCTTTGGAGTCGAGGTCAATCTAAGCATCTCAAATATAGTTTTTTTTTTTTTAAATTGAAAACCAAGTTAAGCACTTTGCTTTTACTTGTGTAATTTTGAGAATACATGTTAACACGTGAGAACTTGAACTTTACCTTGGATTTATTTATCTATTTGCTGTATAAAATAATATATCTAGCTTATTTTGCATATATTAGTGTGCATTTGTAGAAGCAGTGCAAACAAAATTGCATATATTAAGACATTTCGAACCGAACACTGATTTTGGTAATAAAATTCAATGATTTGCAAGCGTTGCTCGTTAGTAAGTCTATTCATGATGAAATGTCAAAGCATACTGAGCATCTTTCTCTTTGACACCATGTCTGAAATCCCACGTGATCTGTCAAATACTAATGCATGAAAATCCTAACCTCAAAAAAATCACCCGTTATAAAAAAATGGAAGTTTAGATTCCCATGCGCGAGGGTCAAATATTAAAGAATTTTAAAATTTCTTTTTGCTCTCAATTAGTATTTCCCTAAGGCAAATTTGTATTACTGGGCCGGCCGTTAAAGGTTTTGAAATTGTAGAACTTTCAGCCCACCCTAATGTGCACACATATATGTATGTTAATTTAAATGTTTACATGAAAGTCGGCATCTGCATGAAACAGTTAGCAAAGTATTATCAGCTTTACAAACTGTAAAATAGTTTTGCCACAATTTCCGGTTCTGCCGCATATTGGTATTTAATTTCTATANGTGTAGACTTTTGTGTGAAACACAATAATGCAGACAACAAAGAAATTTACAATATATGTATTTATTTATATGTAAATATGTACATATATATACGAATATATGTACGTACATACATACATACATGTTTGTATGCGTAAAAGAAACGAAGCCGGAATCGTAATTGAATAATTTCCTGCTCTTTTCCGCATTAAATTTTGTGTAATTTCCTTTCGGTTAGGCAATTTACAAATTTTTAAATAAATATATAAATTGGCGTTCAATTACACACATATGAATAAACTAGGGTGTTTTAAGGCGCATGCATGTATGCATAATATGTACATATTTTTGTGCATTTATATATGCGCCAGACAAACCATTAGCATATTTTGACGATTCCACACGTACTGTTGAATATTTAAAACGAAATCTAATGATGTTTGAATTTAATATTTAGTAATAAAATTAATATTGTTCAAATATATTTATTTATCAAAACCTCGTAAATTGTATTATTTTTATTTTCTTGAATATTCACAGGGGTTTTAACAACAAAGGAAAGCGGCTAGATTCAGCTAACAAAAGCGTATTATTCACTGTGTTTTAACCGACTTAAAGCAAAGAAGAAAGGTTATTAATTCGTCGGAATATTTTGTTTTTATGCATACATATATGTTACCGGATAACTTTGGACAACGTGACCCTCAAAGGTGGTTTAATACTAGTTTGGTTTAGTTCCGATTATTGTGTCATGAAGAAATTAAATTTATTCCGGAATTTTTATATGAACATTCAAGGTGGTTCTATTTTTTGCTTAAAAATTACTTGTTATAGTCCAAGAGCTGGCAACGTTTTTATTGCACAATTCATAACCAGGCTAAAACTTTCATGATGAGTCCGCTATGACGGCCCATTAAACTAATTGAAAGTCTGGTGGCCTTCCAGGGTGACTTTGGCGCCACCAGGATTTTTAAGAATGCAAAAAAAACACATCAATTACACTATTTTCACCAGTCTGGCATTTTGGGATATCAGAGTTGGTACTTCTCCGAAACCGAAAAACAATCGCCAGACTGGTAGGGCGGTGGAAAGTGGATGCCAGACGCGGCTAAAGTGGCGATTAAAAGAGGACTACTGTACGTCAAAGTTTCATTTGGAGGCACCAGGATTGAGTTGTCCAAGGGGTCAATTTCAAATGGCCACCACTAAATCAACCACCAGATAAGATACTTAAAGTATTTGACTGAAATAAGTCTTTGTATATTGAATTTATTTAGATCAGTGATACTCACCCCATTTGAAATTAGCTATATTATATACAGCTTCAAGGACAGATTCACCATCGAACCGGATTATTGCTGTCGCCAGAGAGTGAAGAGGGAAAATTTCTTCAAATTTATTTCGTTGTGCAATTAACTATGCTATGAAACGCCAGATCATTGGAAAATTTCTAGAACTGATTCAAAGATATAACACTATCGTTAGGTTACCTGAGATGGCAATGGAGATATGCAGTTTGCAGAAATCACTTGCGGAAGAAAAATTACAAGGTGGAATTGCAATTGAAAGAGGGAAAATAGGGCGTCAATGCGTAATTCCCTCGGCGAGGCGAATTGGTTGAGGCCGGACCTGTACATTAGCGTAGGCCGAAAATCCTCTTTTTTTGGAACTTTTATTGGAAATACCAAAAATATGGCTCTAAAAACTATCTGTGTAAATCATGACAATTTTTGATCATTATCTTCGCCCAAGTCCATCAAAGTTCAATGTGCTCAAAAATTAAATATATATTTTTTTTAAATAAAATTGCAAATGTCTTCGAAGATATTAGTCCTACAAAATTTGGTATATGGACCTTTTTTTTAGAGTCGAAGTAAGCTAAGAAACAAATTTTTTTGAGCACTTGAACTTTGATGGATTTGGGTGAGCCTAAGATATTGACCACAAATTGTCATCTTTCACACAGATTGTGTTTAGAGCATTATGAACCATATTTTTGCTATTACCAATCAAAATTCTAAAAAAAAACAGATTTTCGGCCCACTCAACTGTATTATTTCGCCACTTATTTAATGTCTCCAAATGTGAATATATGTATCGAACTATGTATATCATTAATTGAAATCAACATTAATTCGTAAATTATTTTGTGCGACCGTAAACGTTGACACGAACATTATAAATGATAGATGTCATGTAGAGATGTCACGGAAGATTCAGTCACATCAATCAAATGTCAACGCAGCGTCACATCAGCGTTTCACCATACCAATAGCATATCTGGACAAAGGCAGCAACATTTAATACACAAATTACCAATGGATGGGCATAATTTATTAGGTCGTTAAATTAATATCATTTTAAACAATTGCTAGCAACTGATTTTTACATCAAAATTAGGTTCGCAATTCTTACAAAATTCAATATAATTTTGAAGAAGAGCTTATTGACTATAAACACTTGACTGCTGCGTGGTTGATTTGAAAGCCAGTATTTAAAATTTCGGTGACGAAAATACTGAAAATACAATCAGTGCCATGTAGCAGGATTACAAGTGTGCGCCTTCGCTTCTATCCCGTTGCGGCTGTCTTTTTGTCAGAGTAACATTATTTCATTGACTTTCTTTAAGCAATTTTGTTCTTTTTTTAAATATGACCCACTAGCGTTCGAACACGCGCCGCCAACAAAATTTGCTGGATTGCAGAAGCACAGCTACATTTGGAACTTTCACTGTTGCACGTAGCCTGTACATAAGCAGGTTTAAAGTTAAAGTAAATACGAGTACGAAAAATCAATCTTCACGCTGTGTCGGCTATCAATGTCAATTCGCCCGAATTCAAGACGCAATCTATTTCGTCTTTTTTTGTAACTTTTTAATACTTTTGCCTGTGCTACCACATTCAACCACAACGCGCTTCGTTACCCCAGAATGTGGATTTTTATATTTATCGGTTTTTGTTAAAGAAGGAAAGGAGGAACGCGTTTCGCGTTACAGACAAGATAACAAAGTCTCGTCAGAAAGTTTCTAGCCGGCGAAAGAATTACACAATCATTCATTGTCAATATGTATGTATATTAGTGTGCGCCTTATTTGCATGGAGAAAATTGTTTTGTAAGCTACAAAGCAAGTGCCTCAACAGCCCTAAAATTACATTG
Organism: Rhagoletis zephyria; assembly: GCF_001687245.7. NCBI lineage: Eukaryota > Metazoa > Arthropoda > Insecta > Diptera > Tephritidae > Rhagoletis > Rhagoletis zephyria. The sequence continues at coordinate 10,077 of NW_016173950.1, forward strand.
GCTAATTCATTACATTTTACATGAAATAGGAAAGAGCCTATAATTCAGCTAAAAGAGCTTATATGTTTCATAACAATAACGGATCAAAAATGGTTACAATATTTTCATATCGCGTCAGGTCTGGAAGTTATAGAGCCTTTTTTGTGTTACTTCAGGGATCTTGAGTCGCGTATTATGAGCAAAATAAGGCGCACCCTAATGTATATGTATGTAGTATGCATTTATGTANTCAAAAAGTGTAATATTTCAATAAATTTTTGTGAAATCCTTGGCGTGTACTTCCTTTTCTCAACTAAAATTTTCTAGTTTCTATAGTGTATACAACTGGTTTATCATACTTTGGCATTGGACTTTTATTTAGGAATGTTTTTCTAATTTTAATGGTAAATGGGAAGAATTAAAAAGAATAGCTCCTTTTTGGCACTTTTATTTTTCTATTTGGCACTTCTTTATCCTTAATGTAGCACTTCATAGCTAAGTATAGTTGGCAGCCCTGGATACAGACAACTTAGCGAATAATCAACGAGACAGACAGAGAAGCCAAGCCCCTCATTTGCGCTTGTAGAACATGCTGGGCAATAAACCTTGGTCATCTGGATAAATATTCAAGAGTATGGTAATCAATATTCAAGCCAACCGGAATACCGCATATGTATAGGAGTACAAAAAATATTTACAAGTGCAATCAATACAACAAACCTCTTTTGACGCACACATATAGTGGTTCAAACAAATGACCACGTGTTGATTTTTTTTTTTTTATATTCGAGACACATTTTCTTTTATATTTATATAAAAATACCGTCCATGTTTTAACCAAAACCATATAAATAATGAGGCCCTTTTTTATGAAAAGTATTATGAAAAAATAACAATATTTTACAAAAGTAGAAGTTGAAGCTGCTATTAAAGAGATCATTATATCTTCTCATCAGACTTTTTCAACAGCGGTCACTGGAATATGAACCAGTGACTTCGGAATACAAAGCCAGTGGCCTACCCATTGAGCTACATACACAAGTTCGCCACGTAAACTGTTGTTGCTTTTTCCACTTTTTAATATGTCAATTCAACTGTAATCTAACTAAATAAATATGTAAATAAAGAAAGAATGCCAGGAGAATCTTGCTGCTTGTGTGAAAGTACATACATACAGGACCTAAAGAAAAAATTGTAACAAAATCAAATTTTGCTGTAAAATATGAAGACGTCTGTTTACCTGATACACTTTAAATTATGGCACTATGGTTCGACCATTTGAAACCAAACCGCGAGGAACCGATTAATGGTGATTTCGTTTGTACCAAAAAATGTCGCCTTTTGATTGCCCCT
>NW_016173951.1:0-11407 GCF_001687245.7 Rhagoletis zephyria
TGGTAAGCTTAGCCCGAAATGATGATATTGATACTTGACATTGTTGTCACTCATACGGCGTGGCATGTCGGTAAGTAACCAAAAAGATTTGGGATCATTGGCGACTTTTGATATTTAGGTTTAGCCTGGATTAACACATAAATATTGGAAATAAGAGTTGACATCTTTTTCACTAGTTAAAATCAATTAATTATTAAGTGAAATACAATATTACAACAACGTGTATATCAAACGAAAGGGGTTTCAAAACTTTGTAACTCAAAAATATTTTTTAGGGGGGTTGCCACCTATTGAAATACTTTAAATCAAATAAAATATAAAATATAAATATTTTTAAAAGACGTGCGACCTTATGAAAAGTCTTACTAAATTTATTGAATATGGATATCAAACAAAACAGGTTGGAAAGAGGTTTATTTCGTACATATTTTGAAGAGGGCGGCTGAAAGCTTTATAAATTTTGAAAACAATTTTCGCCTATAAAAAAAATTAAAAACTTTATAGATTTTCAAGATATTTTTTTTATTATTGAAATATCCAAATTAGTTAAAACCCGGCATATTGACCATGTTCTGGAACTCCGAAATAATAAGCTACTTTTTTTTTAATTATAATAATAACTAAAACAAATTTTTTTTCCGTGATATAAATTAAGCATTATCTTTTATGTTGCACTCGAAATCATAGTGTCACACCGAGCTTCAGGCTGTCGGCGCAACTGCGGCCAAAAACACTGTACTAAAATCTAATTGATACTCCAAACACATCTTCATGTTTAACAACATTTTTTAAGCTTAAAACATAAGCACGAACATATTCTTCTTCGATTCGAAAGATGGCCTCATACCACCAGGTATTGCTGATTAAAAAAAAAATATATATTATTATAAATTTTTCTTTAAACGCTGCTATGATTACGATGCCGCTGTTGGTGAGATTGAGAAATTGCTCCGCTGCGTTATTTATATTTACGTGCGTGCGTGCGTGGGTGTTGCGCAAACTTTTTTAATATATTGTACAACCAGCAATGGCTTGTTTTGGTCGACGCCAGCTTGCCACGATGCCAGAATGGCAACAAACAACATCCCATAACTTCAGCTGAACTGAAATTTGTTCAATTTTTTTTTTATTTGTTTGTTGGCTTGGTAGCACATGGACTTTTTCACTCAAGTGATTTTTAATATTTACGTACGTAGCTTTGTAGGGACCACGCGCAGTGGCAACGTAAGTAAGTTATGCAATATAAGTGCATACAAAAGCAAATGGTTATGTAAGCTCTAAAAGCTCTGAAAGTATAAGTTTAATTAAAAGCTCATTTACAATATTTAAGGATTACGTTTATACAGGGTTAATGTTGCGTAACATTATATCTAGGCTTCGAAACATTACAAATGTCTATATCTGTCTCGATTCGTTCACAATGTTGACATTCAAGCTTACAATAATCGAAAAACAATTTGGTTTCGGCTTTTTGAGTTAATCCTTTTTTTTCGAGTCTTTTGAATAATTTTGTAGTTAGTAAATTAATTTTGTAACTCACCGTAGTTGTTGCTGGTGTTGTAGCTGTATGTGGTGTATAGGCTGCGTATGCCGGTTGCGGCAATGGAGCTGTATATCTGTAGGCTTGTTGGGCGACAGCAGCAGCCGCTGCAGCGGCAGCTGGAGCGTAACCTTGTGGAGTCCAACTGGCACCGCGATACGGAGCACCTGCTAAGCCGCCTGCTGCTGCTGGACTAGTCATAGCTGGCCTGGGGGCCCCCTTTAAAGCGACCGCAGAAGTTGGTGGTGGGGCACCAGGAAAGGCGGTACGCGGTGGTGGTACTGTGGAAGAACTTCCCTGTAATTAGAGAAAACAAAAATTGGGAAATAAGTAAGTTTTTTTATGGCAAAAAAGCGATGACAAAAATAGTTTAAATATGAATGTGTTAGATTTGAAAGATTATATGGGAAGAATAGTCGATTTTTCTGCTGGCCTGAAGCCGAACTAAATTAAGCAAATTTAAAAAAATGTATATAGAGTATCTGAGACTTTGTTTATCGATACTAATACCAGAGAACATTTAACAATTTAGAAAATTTAAATGTTCTCTGCTAATACGACGAGTAAGTTGAAGCAGAAAAAACTCTGTAGTTGGTATCTTAACACGTCGAGGGCGCAGAAGCTCATCCTGGTGAAGGCAGTGAGGGAAAATCACCCAATCGCTCCAGAAGTTTCAGCTAGAACGCCATCAAATTAAAAGGCCTGAAGATTTTAAGTCTACTGAAGACATGCTTTATAACTTTGGGCGTAAATATGCTGCTCTTGCCTTTTTAAAATACACATATGTATACATACATACGTGAGTTTTCGTACGAATACCCAAAAAGCGGACTCTTCCTGGCCAACATGGACAGCCCACGGCCGAGATGCGGTAACCAATCCATATATCCGTGGTTGTTTCTATTCGTGGTTTTGCATAGGACTCATGTCTATTGTAAGCGGATGGCCAGGCACCGACTCTAGATAAGATCCCAACCAAGATGGGTGCCCTCGTGCAAGGCTGGGAACTCACGGAATGGTTGCGGGTGTATTTTCACTCATGTGGACGCGGCTCCATTGTAGAACTTGCATTTTTTATTCGAAATATATGTATGTAGATAGGTTTGCAATACTAACAATTTTTTTTGGGTCCTCCATTGCATTTTCGGGATTTTTGGGGGCCACTGAGAAATTGTTGATTTTAAAAAATTGTTAAATAAACAATTTGTTATTATTATTGGAAGCCTCTTGCAGAGAAACAGAATTTTCCGGGCGAAACATATTGATTTTCAGAAATTCTGTAACATTTCTTTGAAACTTTTTCTTCGTTTTTCCATGGCAAATACATGGAAAATTTTGAGCGCTTTCAGTGAACTCTAAATATCTTTTTGATTTCAAAATAAAAAAAAAAAACATCGGTATATTTTTTCGGTAAAGATTAATCCGAGAGGCTGAGAGTATTAACATTCCGACGTTAGCCCTTTTTTGGACCAGTTTATTGTACATACGTTCTTTTAGGCTTTTTAATATAATAATTTAGTTTTTGATCAAATATTTCGTTTTCAAGGAGTGAAAGAATTGCAATGACGTAGGTTGATTATTCCGTTGTAAATTACTTCCAAATGACATCAGTTGCATTGGCCTTCACAATGATAGCCGTCTCGTTGAAGCTACCAATAATTAAGCTAAAAGTGAATTAATTCAGATAGTTTTTGAACTGACCACCATACTACGCTTAGGTAAGCAAGCGCAAACGTATTTACTTACACCTGGGGGTATTGAATAAGTCCACATTTGTGTTCCATTTACAAAATGATTATTATTATTATTTTTTCGCAAGTGGTGAACTAATGTCTCGATCCTCTTTCGCACCCACATTGTATTGAACTAAATTAAGCATTTCAATTATATTACGGGGTAAAATAACTACGACTCGTCATGTCCAACCCGTGACAAAAAAGTACAAAACTTCATATTTCGTAAAGTCCGATTATGGCAACTTAACTTAACTTAACGTAACTTAGAACTTAGAAAATCAAAATGAAACAGACTTCGACGTGGCATTAGGTTACGTTATGTTTCGTCCGTTCAAATGTAAGCAATATTCATTTAAGATAATTTTTAAGTGATAGCCTCTAAGTTACGTTACGTTGCCCTAATCAGACCTTTAGTTACCACTTAAGCGATTTTAAAAATTCATAACTAGTTTATATTTTCCCTATATAGCCCCAAATCATTTCTATTATTAGTGCTTAATTAAAAAACTTGGAAGCGTTTTATCGTCTCCCGCCCGTGACAGTGACTCATTAATTTTTTTTTTTTACAGTGCAGCCTTACAATAAAAAACCTTTCGAACTTGCGATTTTTTCATACCTCCTAACAAACAAACCGAGTTAAAAAGCTCAAAAAACATTGCTTAATAAAAAAAAAACAGTTTAACATTTCAATCTGTGGAATTCAGGGTGACTAATATATTTTGAAATTTCGAGTGGCACAAATGGGCTAAACAATGTAGTAAAAGATTTCTCGTTGTCAACTCGAAATGTAAAGAGACGCTAGAGACATCCTTGATAACAGTGCGTTGCTTAACAATAGATGGGAAACTGCTTTTGGCATTCGATGAGTCCATACTAACATTTACGTCTAAATTTCCAACCAAGAAAATCTAATTCATTAAAATAAATAGCATTTGAGTAACGAAGCAGATATACATACCTAATATGCATACACATATACTCGGCCAGAAACTCTCTAGACAAAGGATTGATTCCGTCTAGAAACTGGCTAGATTACCGTAATTGAGATTTTCTTGCCAGTGCGAAACCACTTTCTGTCATGGAAATCCCTTTTATAAATAATCCATTCCGCCTATACTGGCACTATCACGCAGTATCTTGACTTGGGTAACCAGTTCAGGTGCTAGATAGATTTTCTCTGGTACGCTTGCGTTGGCAGCACCAGGACAGTATCTGTCATGCGACAGCCTTAAAAGGGCACAGGATAGGTTGACTTGAATCTGCTTAGTGCTGCACTGGCTACATAATAATAGCTCCCTTTGAGATAATCGCTTTTGGTGTTGGGAAGATTTCCTTAACTGTGATACTTTTTAGCAGTGCCTGGACTGGCTCTATCCTAAAAAATCCTACCTACCTGGAGTAGTTAGCCAATCATGTTGCTGGCAAGTTTTTCCTGAAAAGGGCTTTCTTGATACCGCCATGACAAGCTTTTGCAAATCACAGCCATGCAATAACGACTAACATTAAAAAAATTTTGTCCCAACAGCAAACGTCCATCGACATGAAAAACCTCGGAGTGTATTCGGTAATGACAAACCTCGGAGTGTATTCGGTATGAAAAAACAACTTCTTACGAAAAAGCAATCGACAAAATGTTAAGTACGTTCATAGACTTTCCGTAAAATATATCTGAGCAGGGTTTTTTTTGTCCTACGGGTAACTGTGCCTTAGATGGTCCAAACCCGGTTTGAGAAAACAGGAGGGGAGACAGGGGGCTTGGGTGTTTCCAGGGTACGGGCTTGACGACCCCGCCTACCCCAGTCAAAGGCTACCAGTCCTGAGTCGGTGGAGGCTCAACTGGTATAAATGTCTACGGCTTTCGAAGTCTTACCAGAGACTTAAAACTTGGTACCGCGGCCGAACAGATGCCCCTGGTGTGCATTCGTTGGCTAGATAAGCACAGCCGGTGAGACGAAAAAGGCCAAAAGACAGGCCAGATGCACATGTAAGATCGTACAGCTGGTGAGATTTGCAAGGAAGAATGTGGTTCGTCAAACAACTCGATCGGGTGTAGAAAACCGGAAAAGGAATAATACTGCATGTCTTCAGCCCCGGGCTGCAGCCCCAGTAAGGCTAGTAAAACCTGCGACATTAGCGAGACGAGCAGAATGAATGTAGGCTAATAGTGGCAACATGGTAAGGCTGTTCTCCGGTTTGGGAGGCAGTGTTGGAGGTTGATGATGGCGGAAAAGCAAATCTGACTAGTTGCGGGGTTAAGGGTGTGTATTCTGGTAGGTTTAGTAGGTCGCGTGATTCGAGCTGCTCGAGCAAGTCTGGCTGGCGAGCACTACTCCAGTCTGTTCAGTGAGGAACGGCCCCTTCGAGGAGTATCGCGGGGGCCTAATACCTAAATGCGGGTAGAACTCGCAAGGGTTCAATGTGGAGTTGCATTTCAACCGGGTGCCGGGACCAAAAGAACGGCAGAGATTTTAGGTAGGTTTCGGTTTTACCAAGGCGGTAAGTGTGTCCGCCCCACACTGCATTTGGAACTGAAATGCTTACATTTCATGGCAATGATTAAGGCATGAATTAATCCGTTAAGCTTTTGAGCTTCGTGGAGCTCGGACTGCATTTATTGCGGTAGGTTCCCACGTTAAACCTAAACTACAGATGTCCTACGAATAGCAGAAGAAACAACTCTGAATTTTCCGATATAATAGAAAGAAACTTTTTTCTATACAAATACCACACTCATGGCGATTGAATACCCCCTTGGGTTAATATAAATTCTCTAAACGATATTAATGACGGTCTAATAAATTTCTGTCTCGCGTATATACCTGCATACATATATATCTACGTATGCATACCAACAAATTTTGACGTTTTACGATTTTAATAGAAAATAAAATGAATACGAAAAATGCGAAAAACAAAAAGTTAATTGAAAATTTTCAAACTCATTTATTGTGAAGCGCTTTTGGCGTTGCAAAATTTATGTGAATTGCATGTGCTGCGTTTTCATTATAACATTTTTACTGACTATACATATGCTTTTTCGCTAACCATTCCATTTTTATGTTGTCCTTGTGCCAGCTATCGGCACGCGGGTTAGCATTCCGGCGACCTTATTTTCTATGTCGATTGCAGCATAGCTCGGAAAGTAATCGCGTCGAACAGTTGACGCTGGCGAAATGGGGGCATACGTGAGCGGTGGCCAAATTGGTAATACGCATACACTTACGCTTACACACACACATACCCATATATACAGACCCTGCAGAAAAAAATTATCAATTGGTAAAAAATAGCCTACTTTTAGTTAGCATTTTTGCGCGATTTCTATAAAATATATAACTTGTAAAGTACAAGTTAAAAAAGCTAACTTAAAACTAGCTTTAAATTCGGAGTTTTTTTCTGCACTTCACAAATACTTTTTCGAATTCAGCCCTAATAAAATGAAAAAAGTTTGCAGTTTTGTGTGGCGGAATTTGAATACGTGACCACCTATAGCAGAATATGTAAACAAATAGGTAATATTAAATAAAGAAAATTAATAAAGAAGTAAAAATATGGAACAAAATTTATGGCTTTAATTCATAAAAAATGAAATAGTTTTAAATAAGGCTATAAAGTTACATCTTCATACAAATTTTTTATTTATAAACCAGTTAAAGTGGTCTTCAGTCTTTATGAATTTGGGTGATGGTTTTTCTTGTTGATATTTTGTGCTTAAAAGTAGTTAGTTGACATCTAAAGCAGAGGTAACCACCCTTGGTTAATTCGCGCATATCGCCATAGAAATATAGTTATAGCTTCTCAAAGAAAATATACAGATAATAGTGACCTTTTAGTTCCTTCCTAACCAACTTCAATTTATCTTATAGTCCGATACATTTCCTGCAGGGGCCCTACACCTAATTTCATAGTCTACATGTATACGAAGCCATACAGACGCGCATAAATTTCAATGATTCTGGAAATGCTTTTAATCAACATAATTTTCAAACGCCTAAATATAGGCTTGAAATGCTGTTGCCGTTGCTAAAAACGCCCATTTAGTGTTGACCTTACCGACAACCAACCGCAAAGTGTCACAAGCCACATGCCCAAAAATACATTCATTCGTGTTGATGTAGGTATATGTATATGTATATGTATATGTATGTGCATACACACCCAAACACAACTGGAAATCCAAGTGCAGAGGAATTGAAACTAATACTAGATACATAGGCAGATAACACAGACGACACACTCCATACAATAACGGATGCTGCACAGAAAAATACCGTTAGCATCTGGTTTATATCGGCTCACTATGCGGGTGTATGTGTATGCGTGTGTATGTGCATTGCATGTAAACATATTTAACAGGATTTGAAGATAAGTATTGCATGCTGGCGCTCACTTGTATATACGTATGTATGTATGTATATACTAAATATGTACAACAATAAGTATGCACATTTGTTTGTGTAATACTAATTTCCGGTTTCTGCACAAAATGTGCAACTTTTGTAACTAAACTGGCCAATTTCGAGCTATCAAGTTCAAACCGAATTGCTGCTATATATATATGTATATATATATACACTCACATAGCGTCGGTGTAATGCAATATCTTAACTATTGTGTACTGCCACTACATCCGCTCGATATATTTTATGATGCCCCCAACCGTCACGTCACTCCTTTGCAAACCCACACACACACACACACACACACACACACATCCGCCACCCGAAGGTAGAATTGCATTTGTTGCCAAAGGGCAAGCTGCATACACGTGTGCGTGCACCCACACATTTTCATTTCGATTAACCCAGCGAGCATCGGGCAAACGTAAGTGGAATTCATATTTATTGCCGTAATATAGGGAATGCCAAGACACATTTTTTAAAACAATGATCGCCTATGATATTATGGGTACTAAGACCCAGAATTCCTTACCGGGTAAAGGAAGAAAATTAAATGAACTAGAAATCTCTAGAAAATTTTAGGTGCTCATTGCATATCGAGCTCTCTGAAATGCTGGGAAACCATATGCTAAACCTAATGGGATGGTTTGGTGCAAAGATGTATCTAAACTCGAAAACGTAAAAACTGGAGCTGGCATACTTGGGCCGACCTTCAAAAAATCGATACCAACCGGTAGCTAATCCACCATCCTTGAAGCGAAGATTCACGCAATAGAATGCCTCAGCAGAGGCAGATTCCCGAAATATATCTGCTTTATGTCGAATAGTAAAGAAACAGAAAGCGAAATAAAGAGATACCGCAGTATTTCATAGCCAAAAACCCTTTTGTTAGTTCACCAAAGAACACATTAATGGGATCATAAATAATTGGGTAGACAAAATATTCAACAGTCACAGAATATAATGTTCATAGCTGCGAAAAGCCATTAGAGGCTTCAACGAAATTACTTAATTAACTGGGCAATTCTGGAAACTGTTTTTCACCTCACCACAGTCTTTTGAAAGACAAAAGCCTTTCGTAAGACAGTTGTCTATTCTGGCAACTATCTTAAAAGCTCCCAACTGTCGAAAGACTTCAAAAGACTAATTGAAAGATCTGCTAACGAGGAGGTTTTAGTATTATGCTGTTCACCTTTTAGCAATAGGTATGTTTTAATAAAAAAATATATGCATATTTTTCTTAAAAAAAATAATCAAAAGTAACAAAGTCGGCCGCTGTGGTGTAGTGGTAAGCAGTGCGCGCTTCCACTCCGCAGCACCTGGGTTCAAACCCTGGTCAAAGCAACATCGCAAAAATATAGAAAAAAAGGTTTTTTCTTAACAGCGGTCGTCCCTCGGCAGGCAATGGCAAACCTCCGAGTGTATTTCTGCCCCGAAAAATAGCTTCTCATAAAAATACAATCGCCGTTCGGAGTCGGCGTAAAACTGTAGGTCCCTCCGCTCTGTGTGACAACATCAAGGCGCACGCCACAAATCGGAGGAGAAGCTCGGCCAAACACTAACATATGTGTAAGCGCCAATCTATTATTATTATTATTATTATTAATAAATAAAAGAAATTAAAAATAAAATGGAAATGAAGGAAAAAAAATTAACTAAAATAAAATGTCCTTCTTCTAAATTAATTCAAAAAGAAATTGAAAAAAAAAGAAAAATAAAATCCGCTGACCATGACTCGAACAAGGATGTTTTGAACGGCATGCTTTCATCCTTCTTTCAGCTTTTTACCACGAGTGGTGAATGAGAGAGCTTCTTTTCTAAGACATTTTTGCTAGAATAACAAAAGACTTTCGAACTATCTTGCCATCTGTCTTTCATTTGCCTTGCGAAAGAAATTTTAATATCCTAGCCAGAAGTACTACAACTGCTTCCGTTGCTATCACCTTAGTAAAATTAATATTTCAGAAACAAACCTCCTTCGTCTTTGAGGGCTGGTGAAGAAACTCCAAGAACATATTCGCTGTCAATGTGTCACTCTCGCTAGGCGCAGACTAGTTCTCTTGATAGTGCTACACCCAATCAGTTTGAAATTTTGAATAAAAAGGCCGTGGAAGTGCTAGGCTTAATTAAAAAACCTTCCCCTATAGAAGTCGGGGATCCATGCACAACAGATCATGGAGAGGTCGCGGTGTATATGACCCGCAATAATAATAACCATAATAGAGCCATGGTGGTAATATCTTTTTTTTAATACCTTAAGGCTGTGAATAGTCAACTTTTCTCCAGCTCGGGTATGTTTAAACTTTATTATAAACAAGTAAAAAAGTTTAAGTTCGGGCGGAGCCGAACATTAGATACCCGGCGCGAGTAGTAAACATAGTTTTATTTTCACCTTTTCGAAAACTACCGCTACATGGTAAGCTGGGGTGCATCCCTATTTCAAACATCTTCGATGAACTTATGTAGTTATATATAGGCGGTATCACGCCCATTTTCCAAAATTCCATAATAATGCTATTTCTTTTCAAGGGATTGTGAATTTTGTATTTATTATTATTAGCATTCTTAAACTTCGAAATATCGAAGTTTCAAGCTTAACTGAAATGTACCGTTATATGAAAAGCGGCCGCATTTTAGTCCGATTTCAATAAATTTCAACGTTTTGCTTTTATGTGGCAAGCACAATAATCATACCGAGTTTGGTACGTATTGGTCGAACGGTTACCGAGATACATATGTATATGTGATCATAAGTGGTCGGCGGTGCCACGCCCATTTTCCAAAATTTTATCATAAATGTATCTTGTGCTAAAAAATCATTGCAAACATCAATTTTGAATAAATTAGCTTCGGTATTTACTGATTTATCGCAGATTTCGTATTTCTCTAAATTACCGTTATATGGGATGTGGGCGTGGTTATTGTCCGATGTAAAAAATTTTTTAGTAATTATTATTATTATTATTATTTTTATTAATATTATTAAAGTATAATTATTATTATTATTATTATTAAAAATTATTACTTTTTTATTGGAACATTTGGCCCAACATTTTCGCCAACAATTCACGTTTACGATTTCCATTGGCACGCTCACCGGCTAAGATTATGGTTTAGTGGTCGTTTGCCGCCTTAAATAACCTAACGAAAGCGTTATGGCCGTGAAGAAGTTCTTGAAATTCTCTAATTGTGCAGCATTTCATAGAACGGTTAATCTCACAACGAAATAAATGTGAAGAACATTTCCTCTTCACTCCCTAGCGGCAACAATGATCCGATTCTATAGTGAATCTGTCCCAGAAACTTTAGAGTATAGAAATCCAATATATANGAATTTATTACAGTAAAAGGCGCGCTTGGGATCTGACGGTTGAGTTATCGGTGATGATTTGACATTTACCCCTGCAGAACTCAACGCTGCTGTCTACGAATGAAGCTTTAACGTATAACAATACTGGCAAAAATCACATCCATTGGGCCAATCGTAGCACACAAGAGTTCGATACACTCAATGGTGTAACAAGTCGATTTAATCTGACATTCACGGCACCTCTTCTAACTTGGCGATTATTCGTATTGGCGGGTGAATTTGTGAAACTACACTATCCAGAGAGTTATTCAAAAACACAAAAAAATCCGTTGCGAACATTTAGGAGAATTTTACTCACAAACATACCTACAAATGAATTATATATACGTTTGTACGGCGCCACGCCCTCTTTTTAAATAGC
>NW_016173952.1:0-112 GCF_001687245.7 Rhagoletis zephyria
TAAAAATTTTCGGCCATTTGGTATGCTGTAGCAAGACTAACAACTGTGTGGTGAAGCGGTTACCAAGATATATACATGTATCCATAAGTGGCTACGCCCATTTTCCAAAAAT
>NW_016173952.1:338-5484 GCF_001687245.7 Rhagoletis zephyria
TTATCGTGTGCACAGACGGACAGACGGACGGACGGACGGACGGACGGACGAACAAACAGTCACCGCTTAATTGATTTCTCTTTTCATTCTGATCATTTATGTATACATTTGTCTATATCTATCTCGATTCGTTTTGCCTGTTACAAACAACCGTTATGTGAACAAAGTTATAATACCCTTGTGCACAAGTGCGCTCGGGTATAAAAAAAGAACCTTTGCCAGCTTCAGGCAGGCGCAAAGCGAAACTTATGTACAAGCAGCGCTGCGCCCAAAGCGAAATTCATCAGTGTTGCCAACTTTTCATTTTCAAAAGGCACCAAAAACTTGGAATAAAAGCGTTTTACCACACTAAAAGCACCAAACGGTTTTGAATCAACGGATGCTTTTTCATAACAGTTGGTATGTATTTAACAAAAACAAAAAATTAACAATATTTACAAGAATGCATACGTAAATCATTACACAAAACTTTTTCGCTCATAACGATTGAAAAGCCACATGCTATTACTTACGCTTACGACGTAATACCGAAGTACGGCACATTAAAACTGATATATCTCAAGAAAGAAAAATCGAATCCCAACAAACGAAAATCATGCCCTAAGTAGAAATGAACAAAAAAAATTATGTATTCATTATATAACCTCAAATATCGCCAAAAACCGTGATTTTGGCACTTTGAGGTTAGGATATCTCTAAATTCTAGTGCTAGAGCAATTGGGCGGCCAGATTTGAGTTCAGCACCAAGAAACGATGTGTTTTACTCAGGTGGTACAAAACTAAAATTTTTTACAAATATTAATTAGAAAAGAAAAAGAAATACTTAACTTACTCGCATATCTACTAGCGTTTTCAACGCGAATAGAATTGAACAAGGTGAATTTGCAAGTTCAGCTTTTTATCAATCATGGTTGTATTTAAGTGCATTTAAATTTGTAGATTTTTGTAAATTCAGTGCTGCCCCAGCTTTAAATATTTAAAAAAATTTTCAGGTTTTAACTATAACGGAGTAATTTTAGTTCAGAAAAAAAGCAATAAAGAAGGCACTAGGCACTAAATAATTTTTTTTGGCGTATTAATTTTCAAAAAGCACTAAATCTAGTGCTTAAAGCACCAAGCTGGCCACTATGAAATTCATGTATTTATGTACAAGCAGCGATAGATGCCAGTTTAACAAAAAAAATAAACATGAGGCAAAGTCGAGTAATTTTGCCCAAAAGTGTTATCTCTAATTAGTATGGGAACCAACAACAAACAAAGTTACCACATGGTAAAATGTTTTAAAGTTACCAGGTGGCAAAATTAACACTGTAGATAATAAAGAACTGTGAGCACCCTAATTGTGCGTGTAATTTTCTGGAGTAGTTTTGTCCTCTTGCTATCTCTTTGTATTAACTCGTCCTTCGTTGGTATACTCTGATGAACATATGTGAGGATGATAGCAAGGCCAACTTATATAAGGTAGTGTTACAGGAGCAGTTGGAATTTTCACCCGACGTTAAACGTAGCGACCGTTGGTTCAACATGGTATTGTTTTGCTCTAGATTGCACCGTTTGTGGGCCTGTTGAATGAATATATGTCTTGGTTGTATGAAAGATCAAAAAAATTTGGATGTTCTGGCAAGTTGTACAACTTATCGCTACAATAATGGCCATGTTGTATAAACTCATTTAATTTGCGGTTATTTTGTACACTAAATAACCGATATTGGATAACCCAGCCGAAATAGGTACGTGCTTTCGTTGAATTTTATAAATGTAAGTCGAAACTATGAAAGTGTAAAAATGAGATTTTACAATGGGACTGCTCGCAAAATTGCAATGTTGGTGGGCAAAACGTCCAACTTGATTGCGGATTGATTTGAACCAACGTTTTCGGCTTGCATTATGTCAAAAGGATGTGTTTGTTTTAATTCGTTCTGTCATTTACTACCATTATGCGTAGGCCAATTCATGAAATCATTTCATGCGTTTTAATAGAAACTGAATGAATGCACACGATTTCATGATTTCAATCAACGCGTAATAGAGTTTATGCACTTAGTTCTTACTCAGATCGATGAAATGATTTCGTGAATTGGACTACGCATACATGTGATACTTATGCTTTTAATTTATAACGTAATTTTATGTTTTTATACTCTTGCTGCTGCCACACGAATTTTTGAACTCGTGATAAGAATATATGAATTCGCCTTGGAAGATAGAAAGGGAGTAAGAATAAATGCCGAACAAACGAATTTGTCTTCTTTCAACTTAAATAAATGCATTTTGCAAACAAAAGTGCGTACGTTACTTAGTGCCTTGGTAATGGCGAATTCGTAAGGATCTATTGACTGCATTATAAACATTTTCATTTATTTGCTAAACATACAATTACTTCCATTACAACCCGGTCCTATGGATGCTAGAAGTGCGAATTCATATAAGGTGGTGTTACCGGAAAATAAATAAATAACTTATATGTATATCAGAAAATTAATAAGATGAAATGAAATTATTGTTTGATTTCTAACCAAACCTACGTACATATGTAACTCAATCTTCTAATGGTTTGCCGAACCGTAAACATATTTTTACACATCCAATTTCGTGAGTAGGTACCTGGTACTCACACCTTTTTAAGAAGTTTCACTTCTACCATCTGTACGGTGTTACACACGCATTTTTATACCCGAGCGCACTTGTGCACAAGGGTATATTAATTTTGTTCACATAACGGTTGTTTGTAACAGCCAAAACGAATCGAGATAGATATATACAAATGTATACATAAATGCTCAGCATGAGTAGAGAAGTGGATTAAGCCATGTCTGTCTGTCCGTCTGTCGTTTCGTCCGTGTACACGATAACTCGCGCAACAATTGAGATATCTCAACGAAATTTGGTATGCAGGTTTCCATTTATCCGAGGTAGGTTGGTATTGAAAATGGACGAAATCGGACTGCAACCACGCCCACTTCCCATATAACGGTGATTTCCAGAAATAAGTAAGCTGTNGTGATAAGAATATATGAATTCGCCTTGGAAGATAGAAAGGGAGTAAGAATAAATGCCGAACAAACGAATTTGTCTTCTTTCAACTTAAATAAATGCATTTTGCAAACAAAAGTGCGTACGTTACTTAGTGCCTTGGTAATGGCGAATTCGTAAGGATCTATTGACTGCATTATAAACATTTTCATTTATTTGCTAAACATACAATTACTTCCATTACAACCCGGTCCTATGGATGCTAGAAGTGCGAATTCATATAAGGTGGTGTTACCGGAAAATAAATAAATAACTTATATGTATATCAGAAAATTAATAAGATGAAATGAAATTATTGTTTGATTTCTAACCAAACCTACGTACATATGTAACTCAATCTTCTAATGGTTTGCCGAACCGTAAACATATTTTTACACATCCAATTTCGTGAGTAGGTACCTGGTACTCACACCTTTTTAAGAAGTTTCACTTCTACCATCTGTACGGTGTTACACACGCATTTTTATACCCGAGCGCACTTGTGCACAAGGGTATATTAATTTTGTTCACATAACGGTTGTTTGTAACAGCCAAAACGAATCGAGATAGATATATACAAATGTATACATAAATGCTCAGCATGAGTAGAGAAGTGGATTAAGCCATGTCTGTCTGTCCGTCTGTCGTTTCGTCCGTGTACACGATAACTCGCGCAACAATTGAGATATCTCAACGAAATTTGGTATGCAGGTTTCCATTTATCCGAGGTAGGTTGGTATTGAAAATGGACGAAATCGGACTGCAACCACGCCCACTTCCCATATAACGGTGATTTCCAGAAATAAGTAAGCTGTGATATTTTAGTAACTACTGAAGATAATTCACTCAAAATTGATATTTGCAATAATTTTAAGACGAAAAATAAGAATATTATACATTTTGGGAAAATGGGCGTAGCAACGCCCACTTATGGCTACATGAGTATATCTTGGTAACCGCTGCACCAATTTTTTCCAAACTTGGCACAGTTGTTGGCCTTGTTACAGTGTACCAAATGGCTGAAATTTTTTTGAATCGGACAAGAACCACGCCCACATCCCATATAACGGTAATTTAGAGAAATACAAAATCTTCGATAAATCAGTAAATATTAAAGCTAATTTATTCAAAATTGATGGTTGCAACAATTCTTTACTAGGATATACGTTTATGATAAAGTTTTGGAAAATGGGCGTGGCACCGCCCACTTATGATCACATATACATATGTATCTCGGTAATCGTTATACCAATTTGTACCAAACTCGGTATGGTTATCGTGCTTGTCACATAAAAGCAAAATTGAAATCGGATTAAAATTACGACCGCTTTTCATATAGGGTTGCCAGATTTTGAAACGGAGAAAGGAGTACATTTATATTTTCGATAGGAAAAAAGCAGTACATGACATAAGAAAGGAGAAAAATTTTTTTTTTTTAATTTTTTGTGTAATATATTGTTACAAATTACCATTAATTAGTTACAAACAAACAAAGATATCTTTGAAATCTTTTTCAAAGCAACAATAAATGTGAAAAATAAATAACTATATGGGTTGGCTTTCCAACAGGGGTGGTTGTTAAAGAGATGGAGTTCGAAGGGGGAGTGGACGTGGCACCTTTTCCGACCTTTTTGGAGAGGGCATGAACCGCCATTGACAAAAATGTTACTCCCGACCACCCAGGACCCCTATGGTTCCCTAGGGACCCCTTAGAATATTGACCAATAGTCACAATGTTCACTTGCGTTTTTTCGTTTGAAAAAGGTTGAATATTCATTTGCACGGGGTTCCTCCTCTCTTCTTCGGCAACGCAGAAAGGAGGATTCTACATAGTAAGGGTTATAATCCCTAACCGAATTCTACGCAAAAATACTGTGGACGCAAGTGAAAATTGTGATTTTTGGCGATTTTTCCAAGGGATCCCTGGGACCAATAGAGCGCCTAGGTGGGGGTTGGAGGTGCCACGCCCACTCCCCCTTCGCTCACCGCCCTTATAGGAAAGAATTCCAGACTCTTCCAGAATGTACGGCCATTTTTTTAAATTAAGCCTTATCTATACATATAACGGGTGATTTTTTTGAGGTTAGGATTTTCATGCATTAGTATTTGACAGATCACGTGGGATTTCAGACAT
>NW_016173952.1:5547-11407 GCF_001687245.7 Rhagoletis zephyria
CGATGTATTGCTAGAGGTCTAACTTAAAATATAGGAAGAAAAAAATAGGAGAGTTGCCACCTGTTTGAAAATTGGGGTTAAAGTAAATTGATAAGAAAAAATTTNAGAGTTGCCACCTGTTTGAAAATTGAATTGAATTGAAAGAGGCTGAAGAAGGCTTACAACCAAAAATATTTTTTTAGAGTTGCCACCTGTTTGAAAATTTACAATTAATTTAATTTATAAGATAAACTGAATATTGCAATATGGGTATCAAACTGAAGGGGTTTAGGAAATTTTATTGCCGAAAATATTCTTAGGCAGGGCTGCCTCCTGTTTGAAAAATTGTATTGTATCAAATTGATAAAATAAATTAAATCTATATCTACATCTATACATATAATAAGATTGTAACAGATCGATGTCTGTACCTTACAGATATTAAAGCAAAATTAATATGGTGGGTTTTTATTAAAGCTACAGAAGACAAATAAACAATTTTTAGAATTTTTGAATCTCCGTCTGTCTGTATATTTGTACGCGCATCAGTCGAAAACATGGAATTGAATGCAGTTTTCACCGATGTATCGCTAGAGATCTAGCTTCCAATATAGAAGAAAAAATGAGAGAGTTTCCACCTGTGTTTAAAATTTCAGTTTAGGTCAATTGATACGGTAAAGTGAATACTGCAATATGGCTGTTAGAAGAAAGAAATTTTCAGAGGCTTACAGCTAAAAATATTTTTGTGGAGGGTTTCCACCTATTTGAAAACTTTAATTTAATTTAATTGATAGCATAAATTGAATATTGCAATATTGGCATCAAACTAAAGTGGCTAGGAAATTTTAATGCTGAAAATATTTTTAGGGGATTTGCCAACTGATTGAAAAATTGTATTCATTCAAATTTGTAAAATAAATGAAATATTGCAATACGAACATTAAACTAAAGAGGATTAGGAAGCTTACTTTTGAAAATATTCTTGAAGCGGGTTGCCACTTATTTGAAAATTTTAATTCAGTTAAATTTATAATATAAACTAAGTGTTGCCATATGGGTATCAAACGAGGGTATTTGAGAATAATAAAATTGCAACAGTCCGATTCTGTACATAATAGATGTTAAAGAAAAATTATAGGATCAACAGAAGCCAAATATAATATTTTGGTATGTTTGTCTGTATGTTTGTAAGCGTATCACGCAAAAGCTAATGCATGGAATTAAATGCAGTTTTCACCGATGTACGTATTGCTAGAGCTCTAATTGAAGATATAGAATCCATTTTTTTTTTTGTTTTAGTTTATCGTCGATCATTACTCCTAGGTATTTGAACGTATTAACTTTTTCCAGTGCGTCGTTGTTATATTTAGAGTTAGCAACGGACCGTTCTCAAAATTTCACCTTGATATAACCACAAACTTACTTTTTTTTTGTTTCTGTGTGGAAAGTTCTTCGGTAACAAAATTAAAACTTTTCGTGGTTGCTGCCAAAAAATTAAGAAATCTGAGACGTCACGTTTTACAATTTCATACAGTTCTCTTTACAATTTATTTCACTAAACTACTAAACGGCTGCACCGACTTGGTTCATATTTGGCAACACCTTGAAAATAAATATTCTGACAAAAATTTACTCACTATGTAGCTCGGGATATTCATAAAATTCTTATACAGACTATAACGTAAAAAACAAATATATCTCTAAAACCAATTACGTTGGGGAACTGAAACTTAGCACTGATGCATATATTGCAAATGCATTGGGAAAGGGGTCGTGGCTCCTTCCTTCGATGCAAACTGAACTTCTCATATAGCTTATGTCTGGAACTGCTTACGCTAACGTCCTGAAATTCTACACAGATACATATGTTATCAATACCGTAGTTATGGCGAAAAGTGGTAATTATTGGAAAGGCTGGATCGAAATACATTTACGTAAACGCGCAAGTATCATTCGATTGGGAATCATTTTCTCCTAGATTTCCAAATCCCATTGGACTATTGTAACTTTATCTTTAATTTTCAGTAAGGTAAAATTTATGTAAAAATTTTGAAGAATTTTTTTAAATTTTTAACAAAGAATGGAGCTTTGCTTTTACGAGTTTCGCTATAAACTGTCCTATCTACATACCTATTTGCATAAAATGATAGCCGTTTTCGTTGTTCGGAATAAACTCAAAAAACACTGAATAGAGTTCCGTCAGATTGTCGGAGGTTATCTTACATACATATATGGTCCAATTACATGCTACTATAAAACTCGCTAGGTGGTGCTGGAGTAGAGTTATTTATAAAAATCGTATTTATTAACCGATTTCGTTCAAATTTTAAATGTGAGCTATGTACCTGTATGATGGAAAGTCTTTTGATACAAATTTACCCGATTAGTGCCGCTGGAGTTAAGGTTGAAATTCATAACACGTATTCATTTTATGGTAAGCAATGGTTTTGCAGAAAATGAACCCAATGGATGGCGCTGCAGCCGAAATGTATAGAAACCCCGTGTGGTTGGGCTGCTTTGGCCCTATGTTTAAGTTATATATATTTAGTTTTCAGATGTCTAAATGAAGGATGGGGTTATGTTTTTCTGGCGCCCTCATGCACGATCATGCGGTCTTGCATCTACCCAGAAATCAGTTCTTAAATTTTACTACGAATTGTAAAAGTGGTGAATTAACAAGGATAGATCACCGTAGGTATATCAATTGCTTCATTTGAAAGATACTTAAGAGATCACACGACTCATTTAGCAATGTACCGGAAACCTTTTCATCCTGTGGGACGGCGAGGATTCTTGGCCCTCCTATAACAGAAAACGCACTTCTGTGCTCTTGAGTTTCCCTATAAGAACTTTTATTGGCATGCGCATCGCACCAATGTTGTAGTTGCAAGATCATACAAAAAAATTACGCATGCTTGGCAGAGATGTCACAGGTGGAAATAAGACCATAGGTAAAGCTCATGACACCGAAAGGGATTGGTATTCCATATGGTATCACAGCGTTTCTATTATTGACCTATGTGTGAGGAGGATACTGCGCCTTAATGGTTTCAACTTAAATCAACAATTTTTACTTTATAGACCAATTTTGTTTTTAAATGATCTTTTGCATTGGCCAACGCAAAAGCACTTATTAGGCGCCGCGAAGTAAGCGGGCATTGGCTAGTAAATATAATATTTTTCTGATTTTTATATCCGAGCGCCCTGCACCTTCCTTGCTACGGTCAAACTTATACTTTTTCACAATCACATACTACGTTTATACGCACGTATTATTTGCAAATAACAATTTGCAAAATGGTAAACTTTTCCGTATAAACGCTGAGTTATTTTTTCATTTGCAAATAGCTAAATCACGCAAATAAGTATTGATTAGTGGTACTATTTGCAAATAAGGGCAAGACGCCGCCATTCTTAGGTTTATTTTCTTTTTCGATGGTCATCTTAATGCCGTTTTATAATCAAGACGTTGCCATTTTTAACTTAATTTTATTTTTCGATGGTCATATTATTGCCTTTTTATAGTCAGGCAATATTGAAAAAGAATATTTCACCATCGAATAAACAGTAAGTTAAGTATTTGCAAATTATTTTTATTTGAAATTAGCTTACGTATAAACATAGTAACACTTAACTTTGCATACTAAGGGCCGGTTGTTCAATGTCTGATTAGCACAAATCGGAGGTAGAAGCCCCGGTTAGATACAACGACTGCTTTATCGATCACATGTTATATGCATGATGTCGAAATCGTCGACAATAATGTTTAACAGGCAAGTAGTGATAACCAGACATTGAACAACCGGCCCTAAGTAGTCTTTGCCACAATATGAATGGCAAAGTGCAGGGCCTAAAATAATAACTGTCGCACAGGTTTTTTTAAAAATAAAAGGGTTCTTTATAACTCTTTAACTTTGTAAATATTTTACTTTGATTTTATTAATTGGTTTTAAAATATTAATCCTTATTTGCATTTGCAAGCTTTGGGAGATAAGTACATGCGGCACACACCTCTTTTTCCGGTGTATTTTTTCTTAGTTTTGTATAAAGAAAAAAAAACTGTATAGGGTTGGTCGAATGAATTCCCTCCTAGTGGGAGGAAATTAGCCTATGGTTACAGAAGATATGTAATAAAGTAACCGACGAAGACTTGCGTGCCGCTTGCGCTTTTCTCCCAAACCCCCCGGTAAACCCAAATGAGGGTTAAATTTAAAAACTATACAATAACGACTTTTTTTACTTGCGCTTTTCTCTCAAAGTGTTTATCGCCGGTAAACCCAAATAAAGGTAAAATTTTAAAAACAAATTAATAAAATTAAAGTAAAATCTTTGGATAATTAAAAATGAATAACTTTTTTCGCAAAATCTATAAATGCCAATTTTATTTTTCAAAAAAAACTGTACAACAGTTATTATTTTACACCCTGTATATGATAAAATATTAATAGCTGGAAAAACGAGTACAAAACTAATAAAGGAGCACATTTCCAGATATTTTTTTTGGGAGTACATGGGAGTACATTGCAATAAAATGGAGTACGTTTACTCCCAAGAGCAGTACGTCTGGCAACCCTATTTTCATATAACGGCAAATTTCATAAATGCTTGAAACTTCAATATTTCGAAATTTAAGGACGCCAATTTACTCAAAATTGATACACCCCGGCTAACCATGTAGCGGTAGCCTTCGGAAAGGTGGAAAAACATTTATTTAATACTTGCGCCGGGTATTTAGTGTTCGGTTCCGCCCGAACTTAAACTTTCTTACCTGTTTATTTATATTTTAGTTCACATTATAATAATAACGAGATTTTAGTTTTTATACCCGAGCGCACTTGTGCAGAAGGGTAATATAACTTAGTTCACATAACGGTCGTTTGTAACAGGCAAAACGAATCGAGATATAGATATAGAGAGATACATACTGATCAGAATGAAAAAGTAAAAGCGGTGACTGTCTGTCCGTCCGTCATTCTGTCCGTCTGACAGAACTCTAGTAAAAATTGAGATGCCTTAACGAAACTTGGTATGTTTACTTCTTTTATATATATAAAGGTAATTTAGAGAAATACAAAATCTTCGATAAATCAGTTGACACTGAAGCTAATTTATTCGAAATTGATGTTTGCGATAATTCTTTAGCAGAAAATACGTTTATGAAAAATGGGCGTGGCGCGGCACTCTTATGACCACATATGTGTTAATATCTCGGTAACCGTTCGATCAATTTGTTTCAAACTCGGTACAGTTATTGTACTTGCCACTTAAAAGAAAACATTGAAATCGAACTAAAATTACGCCCACTTTTCATAAAACGGTAAATTTCAGAAAAGCTTGAAACTTCGATATTTCGAAATTTAACGGTGCTAATTTACTAAAAATTGATNTGTCTTCAGGTGGGATGTTGATAATAATAAGAAGGAAGATTCAACTGCGCTCAGCGCATTTATACGAAGCAAGAGAACCCTGGAAGTTCGAAAAACCAGGGAAGCTTTTTGGCGGTGTTCACGCAGGGGTGCGTGTGAAATGCATGGCAACGCAGGGATGCACTTTTAAGCATAAGTCGCTTAAACATCGCGCCCCCTTTGCACGAGTGCAAGGCTCACGCGAAGTAGATCCATAGCCTGGATTGCCACATCCACCTGCGTGCGTGCTTCTACTCGTTGCGGCTTCCGAGTGGCCGAGTTCCTTTTTTGCGGCGTTTTCACCTGTCGATGGCGTGCGTTTGGTAGCGGCTTCGGCGGAGTTTTCACCTGTCGATGGCGTTCGTTTGGTAGCGGCTTCTGTAGAGTTTTCACCTGTCGATGACGTGCGTTTGTTTGCGGCTTCCGAGCTTCTCTCTTCTCGACTGGTGGTGTGGTGCGATGAAGAAGCGTGTGAT
>NW_016173953.1:0-11405 GCF_001687245.7 Rhagoletis zephyria
AATTAGAAATATCTGTTTTTTATAACGTCAATTAAATATTTAATTAATACACTTAAACATGTATGTATATATACACATGTGCTTGAAAAAACCATACCACTTAACCCACATCTTGCTTCAAGAGTGACTAATTTGAGCATGCTTGGAAACTGATCCGTATGGGTCTAAAAAAGGTCAATTTATTTCAAGTGATTTAGAGAGTATTTCAGGAGTGGAAAATATTTTTTTTCGCATCCTGTAGCTAAACCGGTTTTTAATATAACTTTTTATTTAATGTCCGACCTCTGTAAGTTATACATTGTTATAGAGGTATTTGAATTGAATTTTCGAACCTTAAAAAAAATATTGCAAACTTTAATTTAAAAATAACTTCAGATTTAATAATTTTTTTTTTAGTTTAAAAATTCATATCTTAAAAAACACCTTGAAAATTTTCAGGATCTTTTAAAATCAGTTGTAGGTATTGCAAAACAAAATTTTATCAAATTTTTACAAGTTTTTGCGTTTAAAATTTGTTTAATTTAAAAATTCTGTAAATTTTATCTTTATAATCCCAAAAATCATCACCAAACGAGACCGAAATAATCTATGTAACTATAAAAGTTTTTGAGATATTCCAAAAATAATCTTTATATGATAAAAAAAAGTTCTGATTCATCCAAATCAAAAATGGTCGATTCCAACCCGTGGTCGGTTTGTCATGGATTAAACCATATTCGTTTAAGTTACTTCTGTTTATCAATAAAATAGTAAATAACTTACAACAAAACATTTTATCATATTTACAAACAAACAAATGCCGCAGAGCTAATGAGTATTTAGACAGCCGGGGCAATGATCTCTTAACTTCCGCATTTGGCTTGAGACACAGTGCACAGTGGTTCAAAATTGGAATTTACTGTTCATAATTCACTTCAGCCTTTATTTTTGAACCAATTTGATATTTTTTTTTTAATGAAAGTTTATAAAATTAACAATAGACCAGTTGAATTTTTATTTGTTAATTTTAAATTTTTTTAGCGCGAAGTGTAGAAAAAGTAGCAATTTTGAAGAAAATCCAGAAGAATAAATCCAGTTAATAAATGTTTCATAATAAAAACTATTCGAAAATAATTGTAGGGTTACCCCAAAATAAAAGTCACAAGAAAAATTTGAAATGTTAAAAAAAATCACAAAAAAAACCTTTCTTACTAAAATTTAACAATTATAAAACTGAATACCCAAAATTTCCCTATAAACGAAGAAAAATTTGAATTTTGGTGAATTTTTTTTATAACATTAAAAATTTTCCTTCCCCATAATTGTTTTCAAATATTTTTTATTATGTAACATTTATTAATTGGAGCAGGAGAATCGATTTTCTTCAAAATTGCTACTTTTTCTGCACTTTGTGATAAAAGATTTAATTTAATCAAATAAAAATTCAAAACCGTACAACTGGTCTCTGAAAAATTTTATAAGCTTTTTGAACCACGGTGTACTGGTGGCGTGGCTTATCTTTTATTCAATGGAAGTCGTGCGTTGTCCATTAAACGCAAATGCGAATGGGCGTGCGCGAACACAGCTGCAGAAAAGGAAAACAAGAAAATAGTACTTTAATATTGCTGACAACAGACAACAGAAAAAAAAACGGCAATGACAACGGAAATACAAACGTTGTCCAACAAATACATAGTGAATGTTGCTGCCTCACAGTCTCCTTAAGTGAATTGGGTCGTCAGAATAGAGCAGCATTTGCATATTTACATAAGTACATACACGGACTTTATGTTTGGCGATGGGATGGGAGCGACGATAGCGGCAGTGGCATCAACATCGGCGGCCTATTGCCATTGATGTTGCTCAACAGCCGCTGTTGCTGCTGGCTCGTCATTGGGCGTTTCTGTTGTGTCATTCAAATGTCAAAGAACTTTGCACTTTGCAATATTTTTCTTTTCATATTTTTCTCCTAATAAGTATTCTTTTTATATTTTGTAATTTCTTATGCTTCTGTTTGATTCTTTTGTTATTTCTTAATTTGCTTTTATTAATTTTCAGATACACAGAGCATCATCGATGAAGGTAAGCTGCGCACTAGGATACAGAGAATTGTCAACAATTCAAAACAAAAAATTCTTTGAGTCTTTCAAGTATTTTGGTCGATTTGTTCTAACTAATGCCAACTTGTGTAGACATGTACATATCCATGTCCGTATGTATTGACTAATATGTTTTGAATGCTCTCGATTAACTGCATTGGTTGCTGGTTTTTGATTGCTCTGATGGGTGATTGTGTTACTTAGGTGATCTGGGCGTTATAACAAGTGTTCTGTCAGAAATTGGCACAATTTGCACCTCCACCTGGGCGACTGTAGACGTCATGATTGATTCTTTAAATCTGTGAAATTGTGCCAATTTTGCCACACTCACCAGTTTGTGTTGTTGTTGTCTTTACATTCGTACAATTAATAGCATTTCATTTCGATTTGTGTTCCCTTTTATTTGTCCTCGTTTTTACTCTCATTTTGTGTTGTCCTCTTCAAGCAAGTCTCTATTTGCATCACTTATGTATAAGAAAATGTGACTTATCATATATATTGACTTCATTGTAACCATGTCGCCTCATGTGCAGCAGTAAAATTATGTCCTTTGCTGTTGTTGTTATGGTCTTGCTACTTATTATTATTTATAAAAAAACACATTAAAATCATTTCATCAAATAGTTTTCTTACAATTTATTAACTAACATTTTCTCCTTACCTTCGTATTTTTCTAGGTGAACGGTGATGAGAGTTGGCAATATGAGGATATAACATTGGAGCGTGGCAATTCTGGGCTTGGATTTTCGATTGCAGGCGGTACAGACAATCCTCACATCGGCACGGACACATCCATCTATATAACGAAACTTATAGCGGGCGGTGCCGCCGCAGCCGATGGCCGTTTGTGCATTAACGATATCATTGTATCGGTGAATGATGTTTCTGTGGTTGATGTGCCACACGCGTCCGCTGTGGATGCGCTTAAGAAGGCCGGCAATGTGGTAAAATTGCATGTGAAAAGAAAACGTGGTGGTGGCGGCGGTGGCGGTGCTGGTGACGCTACTGCCGCCTCATCGGCCACCTTGCCGCGGAGTGCTGCCGCTGCAGCGGCTGCTGCTGCCGGTCCGAAAGTGGTCGAGATCGATTTGGTGAAAGGCAGCAAAGGTTTGGGCTTTTCCATTGCCGGCGGTATTGGTAATCAACATATACCGGGCGATAACGGTATCTATGTGACGAAAATCATGGAAGGCGGTGCCGCCGCGGTTGATGGACGCCTGTCGATCGGCGACAAACTGATTGCGGTGCGCACAAATGCGGTATGTATATGTTATTTGTTACTAGTGGCGCATTTTTCTCATAAATATATTGCATATTTCTTTCACAGGCCGAAACCAATTTGGAAAATGTGACACATGAGCAAGCGGTTGCCACACTCAAGTCAATTACGGACAAAGTAACGTTGATCGTTGGCAAGACGCAACATCAAGTCAGCTCATCACAGTCACAATTCGGGCAGATTAATTCGCATTCAACAGGTGCGATTAATAATATTGGAAAAACTGTTGTTGATTTTGCTCGTTCACCATCACCCTCAATCACCACCACCACTATCACCACGAACAACAACAATGCCACGAGCAACACAACTATCACTAATAACATCAACAATAATATTCAATCCGCAGTACCCGCCTCCTCCACAGCAGCTGGTGTTGTAGCATCAACATCCAGATCCCATTCACCTTTGCCTCGTAAGACAAACTGCATACATACTGCATACTCGTACAAATATACATACATACATACAAGCACAATACGTTATATAAACAGCACACGTGCTAGTCTTAGACTCAGCGATAAATCACCTCAAGCTAATTTCTTTAAAATGAAAATTAGCACACATTTGCAAAATTATTGCTACATGTTACTTATATTTAGGTCTATGTATGTATGTGTATAAATATTTAAATTTATGCACATTTAACCATAGTCATCTAAACAAATGTGTTCCGGGGAGTGATTGCTTTCATCAGATATACAAAGATTTTGGCATCTGTATGCAGAAAGGCGCTTAGTTACAAATCAAAGAAGCTAAATGAACAGATGACCACTTAAAACTTGTCGAACTATTGTTTAGAATATTACACTTATTCTTACGCATTTTCTGAGATTAAGTATTTTAAAAAACTTTGAAGAACATTTTTTTATAATTGTCTGAGAAATTCATTACCCCGACCTCCTCCCTAATGCCAGTCCTGTTAATGAAAATTATACTGGTCTTTAAAATGACTTAAGTATAAAACTATTTTGCCAATACATCACTAAAAAATTCGTTATGTCTGCCAGTAAATTTCATTTCAACGAATTGTTTATTTTTGTGAATGTAACTCGTCTGCAAAATTAAGAAAAAAACCTTCCAAGAGCCCTTATTTAGGATAGCGGGATGCAACTATGTAATATTGATGCGCCTAAAAGATGCAGCGATTTCTATTCTCAAGTTACATACCTGATGGCAATACGAATGGGAATTTGTTTAAACTTCCATTCTTAAAGTAACCTGATAACAGTACGAATGGAAATTTTAATAGCGAGGTTTTAGTTTTTTAAACTATAAATATTTTATTTGTATAGAATGGCCAAAGTTTCAAGGCATTCTCATTGGCTATTGGAAGATCTACTACCAAGAAAATATTTCCCGGGAGCGTTTATTTAGAAACGTTCCTTATTTCACCCATTGAGGTATTTTTAATTTTCTGATCTTGCTTCCTTCTCTATACAAGCTTTATTACCCTTAAGTTTCTCAAAATTAAACTTATGATTGTCAGCGAGTTCTGAGGTGGAATTTAAAGCCTTTTTAATGGTGGTTTCTATATGCCATCCATACACAAGTGGAGCGAGAAATCCCCCGCGAATTCGAACAACCTACAAACTATTTTACAATGGTCCTTTTGGTCCGTTTATCCACTATTTTAGAAGAAAATACGCGCCTTCCGACGAAGTGAGCAAATGCTGCAATAAAAGACGCAGTTGTCAGATCAGAACAGAGACGTAGCCTTTTGTGAAAGTGGATGCTCTTACCACGAATGCCCATGTATAGAAATGCCCAGCAAAGTGAACACAGTGATGGCGAAGAGCAGGGCGAAATTACATTGTTTGAATCAAATAGAACTGTAAATACGAGCAATTTTTGTATCGAGCAATTTTTGGATCAAATTATTTCCCTTTGCCATCTAGGTGTCCCCCCAATTTTAGGATCGAGCATTTATTTTTCAGTGATTAATATTTTTACGATCTAAATGATATCGGGCTGTTTTAGGGCGTCAGTCAACGGATTTTTTTTTGCACAGTAGACACCAGTGGAAACATACGATATGAATTTGAGTTCCATGTGTTCAGAAGTTCTCGGGCCTAGAAGTAAAGCTCCTTTACAATTCTGAAAAAATACAACATTAAATATTTGTGCAAATAATCAAAAAAGCATTTCCATCCCATATCGAATAGTCTACATAAATATGAAATATAGCCCCATGTCTAATAAAATCTATGAGCTAAACAACTTCTTTGATGTTCGCAATCACTCCTCTTTACGCCACCGTAGCTTATTCGTCTTTAAGTAAATATTTATACACAGGCATATGTACATACGTATGTATATACAAACAGCATCCATATTTGCAAACGTATAAGGTAGCTTTTGAATTTAATGCTTCTAGCAGTTCATTCTTTTTTGTTTTCTCTTAAAGCTGAAAACTTTTATTGCACATTGGTCGCTATGCCATTTGCGCTAGTTTTCAATTTTATACATTTTTATTTATACGTATTCGCAAATATTATTTACGCATGCTAAAGTACAAATTTTATGTATGCAAATAGCTTGAAAACGCTATAATAATTTTATTTTCGTTCCAATCCGTCTAAGCCCAAAACAAATATGTACAATACAAAATTCAACTTGTTCGCTTTTCGATTGGCGTCACGTATTGTGCATTAGCGCACGCTGCGTGCATGAATTCGCCAGCGTTGCTTCATGTGTTAGCCTCTAGCAGTTTATGAAAAGTTATTGGAAATTACTTGCAACTGTACGATTTTTCTGTTCACAATATTTTTTTTTATTTGTTTGCTTTAGTTTAATGCAGCCACAAGCACGTTGCGGAAATTACGAAAAGCAATTATTTTTAAGGGGGAAAAAATTGGAACTTCCTTTCCTCCTTTCCAGCACAAATTGTTTTCTATTTATAATCTATAGCAAATACCTAAGTGAATTTTACTTTAGATTTTTTAATTCCTAAAATTTTCCAACTAGTTGTGTATAAATTTCTGTATATACATAAATATAATCATAATCAGCAAACCATTTTAATTCTTTTACCTCTTCTCATCCTACTATCTCACACATTTTTGTTTTCCAAAAACAAAAACTACCAAACAAACGAAAATACTTACAAATCGTACAAATATTCTCGTATTCTGTAATACAAATGCCATCGAAAAATGCAATGTTTGTGTGTGCGTGTTGTGTTCAATTATTCGTTGTGGTTTTTGATAATTACACGAATTATAGAACCAGCATCTAGGTATGCGTCATCGAATGTACTGGCCGCTGTGCCACCTGGAACGCCACGTGCCGTCAGCACTGAGGATATTACACGGTAAGTGCAATATTTGTAGTTCTACATGTGTGTATATGAATCGTATATATGTATGTAAGTAGTATATGTATAATACAGGTATATATGCATACTGATGATTATTTATTTATTTAGTTTACTTAAATGATTTATTTAGTTCACAAGTAGCTGTTGTTTGTATTTGTTGGTAGTTGTTGCAAATTGCAAAGTAATGGGTGTGCCGCAGGTGAACTTAAGGCTAATGACAACTTCTACTGATGATACTACAAACACGTTTTAACCCGTTGCGGTCACTCCTCCTAATAATAACGCTTTGCTTACGTGGGGTCCAGTGGACTCTAAGAAAATAATCACAAAATTACTTATATGTATTGCAGTCACCTTTGAAATTGTTGAGCTGGATAGAGTTTCAAAATCACTTCCGTTGCCACGTCTGACAGGCCTTTAGCAATCCAAGTCTTCTTTCCATTTGCTACTTTTTTGATACTTATCTACGTATTTAATTAAGCTGACTTCTGTTTCCAGTTCGGTAAACTGTACCTCTGAACTAGAGAAAAAATCACACTCCGGTCCTTCCTATCTTTAGCGGCCCTACTCTACACATTTACATATCTTACTGCAAAGGCACAACCAACGCAGAATATTTTATTATAGTAATTCTCTTGCTTAAAGGCAACTATTTTTCGTATGTACATAGCTCTTTATATATTTATTCATGCAAAGAAGCGACCTCTTTCTTCAGCACTCACACTAAAACTGCATTGTTTTCGGATTCTGTATGACATCGTCTGTGCATTTTGTTATTCTTGTTTTTTTAATACAAATAATTTTAATTAGAACTTTGCTGAGATAACCAGTCTTCAGTAAACTCGTATGTATGTATATGTATGATACATTTATTATGACAACAGATAAGAGCAAACTCAGTAAATAACTAAGGAAAACGAAACTCACAAAATTAAAATGCCATTAAAAAATTATTTTGTTGCATAATTACTTTTATTTAAAGTGATACCCAGCAAACATTGAGATTAGTTACCGATTAGAGAATGATTGGGGAACGAGCCACATTCTCCAATCTCAAACGTTAGAGAACGGCTCGAAAAACTATCGAGAATCATAGGGATCTCTACAAAGATGGGACATAGTTCTCGACTCGAGAATATATTAATTCTCTAATCGAATTCTAATGTGATTCGAATGTAAATTTCGAGCTGCTGTTTTGCTTTTTTAAAATAAAAGTTTTTGTTTGTAAAATTTGTATTAAATGTATTCGCAATAAAATAATAATGAATTATTTGAACTTAAAAATAACTTCGTCATCGATTCGAGAATTACCCTAGACATCTTATATAGAAATCTAAATTTCTCTAACGTTAGGGACTGTGTTTGCTGGGTAACCTCTTAAAAATTTCGATGTAGAAATTGGTTGGACTTAAGGTCAAACTCATGCAGAGAATCCTGATTTTTTTAAATTAAATTTTCTCGTTGATGTCTCACAAGGTTAAAAAAAAATCAGAAAATATTTCAAGTTCCAAGCTTATACGGTGACGAGAATATACGTAGAGACGTGGCGTTACTCACTTTTCCATACAAAGTATGTTCGAGATTTTATTTTTATTTAGAGAAAATGAGTAGATAACATTCAAAAAAAAAATCCAAAAATCAACCAACTCGCATCGAACCATTTCGATGGAACCATCGAATTTTCCAAATTTTGGTATGAACTTTGAAATTCGGACTTACATGTTTATTGTTTGACAACGAGCTATATTTTCCTAAAAACGATTAAGTAAACAAAAGAAAAGTAACGAAAGCTTGCGTCTCTATTTATATTTTCGCCACTGTATATATTGATGTATGTGTTTCAGGAGAAAAAGTCGTAGACGCAATTCTTTTACCATAAGCGTTAAGGGATAAGACTAAGTATACTTACTTGAAAATATTCGAATGGTTTTCGCACGTTTGACTTTTATTTCTTTGAGGTTAGGTTATTTTGGCTTAGCCGCAAGATCTATCAAGAAAATAGCGGCTTAGAAATACACCTTGGTTATGATGCACCTTTTGGGTATTTCTAACATTCTTTGTGTCTGCAATTTCCTTCAGCGAAGAGAAGAAACCAAAGCCAATGTACCCAAGATGCAATCTTTCGAAAGTTTGACAATGTCGCAGGAGACGTTTTAGTTAGTGCGGATTAAGAATTACCTTCGTCAGATGTTTTTTTTTCACTCCGTGTCAGTCCTAACTTGAACGTAAGTTCCCAAAATATTACATATCTTACAATCCAAACTTGAAAGCGTGACCTTGGCTCCCATGCAAAATGTTCACGTATCCCATAAGGTAATTGATAATCCCTGAATTCCAAAATGCAAATATACAAAGCATCAGTCTCTCTTGTTCCTTAAGTATTGTACATAGATTAAAAAGTCCAGCTTGCGCAACCTTAATTGCTATTCGCATCCAGGCGTGGTTGCGAATATTGGACAGGTCCATCTGCTGTGGATCAGAAATAATAAAAGATTGATGCATTGTATTTCTACATTTTGGAATTCAGGATATGGAGAGCTTCCCATTACCTTCTATTACTCTGTGTCTCGGCACTCGTCTATTGACGCATTGTCGAATACAAAACGAATTTACCATAATAACCATTACTGCCCTGATGTCTGGCCTCTCGGTCGATGAAAATATTTACACGTCAGTTTTGAGAAGCTGCCGACTCAGTTGCCTTAGTTGCATCCGGGAGTTTATAGTAAAGAAGTTCAAGCTCATTGGCCTGCGTAACAGCATAGTTTAGTTTAACGTTGCCTTTTAGGCCAGCAAACGATTAACTTATAATCAAAAATATTGGATGCTGGACGACGTTTAAGCCGTTTTAACTGCTAAAAATTAACTTAGTTTACTTTCGCACTATCTTCCTCTTTATTCTAATGAAGAAAGTTCAATCTCTGACGGCTGCTCTAGAAAGAATTGTTAGTCTGCCGTCCATTGACCTACTTGCGGAACGCCTTGCTGTTAAAATCGTGGCACATAATCCGTAACGTCCATTGTGGAATTCAACTGGATGTAGAACACAGCTGAATTGTGAAAAGGCGCGCAGGTAGCACAGACTATATGACACCTTGGCTGCAATAAGCACATCAAAACTTGTACAATAAAATGGAAAGGCAGTCTAGAGCTAGGTGGAACGAAATAGAAAAAATCTTCCTCTGCTACCAGCAGCGTGATCCGCGTCAAATACTTTCAGGGGTGGAACGTTTGTGTCCATTCGTACGCAATTGTACGCTCTTTGAAAAGACTTTACCTGAATGATTTGCTTTGTCAAAAGCAGCTTTAACGTGGCATAGTGATGATGTGAGGCGATGTTTTACTCGCGGGTCTTTTCCAAGGTTGGGCGTTTGTTTAATAACTGGTAAATGTTGCCCTGGAAACGTTGCATATTTTTAGGCATACATATTATTTAGAAAGAGAGCCGATGTGGCCGAGTGGTTACGAGGTACGCACTACCACTCCGTGGAACCTGATTTCGATTTAGCTTGTCGATTCTAGAGCCTACTGCTGATTTCCTTCAGACCTGAAATTCTACACCGTAGTAACGAAAAATCTACGCGAAACAGCCGCTGCCATTGTCACGAGTCCCAGTTTTTTTTATTATGTTTACGAACAGAAGCATTGTCGTTATCTTTTTGTTCTTATCAAGTGACGCACTTTAGGGGCGTTGTATGCTGATTAAACATGCGAGAATGTTAAGTAAAATATTTTTCGCGCTCGCATATCGGTATGCCCGTGAAACGCTTGACTCAGAGGCGTCACAGTGCGGCAAATTAGCATCCACTGTCTGCTGTTGACTTACTGCATAACTGGCTAAGAGTGTAGTTGACTGACTGGCTTGCCTTGCGGATGGATGATGACTACCGAATTACATACATGTATACATATAATCAGCAGCGGCGTTAACGATGCTGGCTGGGCAATGCGCGTTGCTCATTCATTTGCTAACCATATTTTGAGTGAGTTTGCATTGTTTTTGAAGGTACAAACATACATACATACGTACGTACGCATACAGGTTCATAACACGAATCGTGCATTTATCTCAGCCATGCCAAGCCAAGCCAAAAAGCAAGTAAGCTGGTTGGCAACACGCTTGTGCGTTGTGCTGCTGTGGCGACAAAGATGATCGCGTCCTCCGCGCGCGCATCTCACCTGTGCTCTCGAGCATTTTATCGCATTTAATTTGCAAGGCGCTGGTTATTGCTTAATTTCTTATTTTTATTTTTATACATATCATTTGCCTTTTGCTATTCCAGCGATAAACGTGTATTCGATTTTATTTGAAATATACTTGTACTTTTTTTCTGTATTTATTTATTTTGTGCGATACAAGTTTGGTTTGCGTTGACGCGTCTGATGCAGCTTGAACGGCGGACACAGCTGTTGCGGCATGAGCTGGCCGGGTTTGGCTTGGCCACATCGTACTGTCGTTGACTTTTAGCTATTTGCTATCCGAGCTGCAGTGAGCGCCGTCGGCGCAGCTATTGCGTTTTTTTTTTGTTTGTTAATTTTTGCGCTGCAATTGTGTTTATCGAAGGTGTTGTTCGCCGTTTTTTTCCTTCCAGTTTGCATTTTCCGTTGATTATTTCTTTTTGTTTTTATTTAATCGAAGCTTGGATTTGTTTATGCAAACGCGCGGCTTCATCGTCGTCGTTGTCGTCGTTGTCATTGCCGCTTTCGAAGCGGAATTCCGAAAATAATT
>NW_016173955.1:0-975 GCF_001687245.7 Rhagoletis zephyria
TACGCTCCCAGAGCTGGGCGGCAGATAACATACTAATTTTTCTTCAAAGCGATAAAATTAAATCAGTTAAAAATCAAACCAAATATCTATTTATGCCACGAACACTATTTTATTTCCCTAATTTAAGTTGAAATTTTTTTTATTCTACCGGACAGACGCACACACATGTTAGCAAACACTTGATGGTCCCGTCTGCCAACACTTGTCAACTTAACTAACCTTTTTCTCCTTGTCTTGCCCCAT
The DNA here is from genome assembly GCF_001687245.7 of Rhagoletis zephyria. Lineage (NCBI taxonomy): Eukaryota > Metazoa > Arthropoda > Insecta > Diptera > Tephritidae > Rhagoletis > Rhagoletis zephyria. The sequence goes on from NW_016173955.1 coordinate 244, forward strand.
CCTTGCCGCATGACCACTCCAGTTCGCTTTTGTTTCAACGCTTGCTCATTGCCATTTATGTACCTCTTTCGCCTTATTCATCCCTTTCGTCTTGTGCGCCCGCACTCTCACCCTCACTATCTCCTTTAGCGCGCCATAAGTGGCATATCAGTGTCACTGGGTAAACTTGGCAGGTGTTGCGATAGTCCATCACAAAACACTATGTCACTGTCTGCGACAGGGAAAAAGAAGCTGAAAATAAAATGAAACGGCTTGGCAGAGTTCGCTGGGTTGAGGCGTTAAAAAGCCTAGCCTGCTGACTGTCATGCGAGTATAAAATCGCAAAGGAAAGGTGGCATAAAATATGTATCTAATGCTTACAAAAAAAGTGCTGGTAATAAAGTAAAGCAGATATCTAAAATCAAATAAACTTATAAAGGGAGCAAAAAAAGTTAAAGAAAGTGTTTGAAATCTAAAAAAAAAAACTTAAACTCGGGCAACAGTACGGAAATCGAGAACGTCCGCCTGCTTTTTGCTTTGATGTATGTACATATGTATGTGTGTGCTTACATAGTACTGCTAAATAGTTAAGTGCAGTGGTATATACATTAGGGTGGCTGACCGAAAAAAATTTCAGTTTTTTACTGGAAATATAAAACTGATTATAATTTAAGACTTCCTCCAAAATATTTTAGAAAAATATTAGGATTTGATATTTGAGCTAGTCCGATTTGAAAATATTGCCAAAAATTT
>NW_016173955.1:3525-11405 GCF_001687245.7 Rhagoletis zephyria
ATAAACTGAAAGATAAGTATGCAAATTAAGTCAACTTCTCTTGCACAAAAAATTATAATTTTTTTCATATATGGACTGGAACTGAAATTACCAAACTTACATCTGGCTTAGAAAAACAATCCTGGTTCTCAGTAAACCGACTTTTCATCCCAACCCGCAACGCTCCTCTCATTGTTAACGTTAATTTCTCAAAACTATTGTTCTCATTTTGTTCTCTAGCGGAGCGTTCCCCAAACTTTTGTTCTTATTTGATTCTCCTTGAAAATGTTCTCGATACTTTCGTTCTCATTTTGTTCTAATTCGAAACGTTCTCGAAAGTTTCGTTCTTACTCTGTTCTTCTTGAGAACGTTCCCGAGAGTTTTCTTCGAATTTGTTCCTTAACGGAAACGTTGTTTTTATTTTGTACCCGCTCAATCTGCTCTCAAAACCGGAAAGTGTTACCGCTCCCAGCTTCCATCACATACCATGTACGGCCCAATCTCCGGAAATTTCTGAGAATGAGTTATAGCGAGAGGAGAAGTATCTAGGGATAACCTTCAACCTGAAAAAGAAGTTATATCTCATAGCTGTTACCAACAAGGCTATCGGTGACTTCATGGTAAAAGAGGGGAGATATTCCCTAAAATCACGGTTGGTCGTGCAATACAGTGAAAAAAAACGATGAGTGATCGGCACTGCCCTGAATGCCAAAGTACCGAGGGGTGTAGCCACTATAGGAGCCATACCCACCATATTGGGAGTCATCACGCGTATACCAACTCTAGCCCTAATATTTGACAATGAGGCGTAATGGAACGATTTATAACTCAGTAGTTTAGTGAGCATAAGGAGTGGAGATCTTCAAGAACGCGTGATTGTTTTAAAACCTTTTTTGTGAGGATGACGGGTATCAAATCATAAAACGCAATACTTTCTGAAGAGGAAAGTTGCAGAGAGATAACCACAACGATTAGAAAGGACACCCAAAGTATGTTATCTGTACTGATGAATGCATAGTCGAGGATAGAAATGCTGGGCTCGGTGTCCGACATCTTGAAAATACTTTGATTCTTTCAAAACCACANGAGTACCTCTCTGCGTGACGGGCACTCATTGGGAACATCTGCATATAGACTGCTCAGGTAAGAGTTGAGCCTGCTGCAGTGGTGCGACTTTCCCAGTTAAGCAGACGTCCGAATCAGGTGGTTGTGTTCCCAAAACGGCATTCACAGGTCGAGAGACAGTGTAAGTCGAGACCGCCTCCCTGTGTATGCCGTCTATGGCCTGTCGGGTTCAAAGGATGTTTCTGACGTGCCTTGGTAAGGGCTCTGCTGCAAGCAAGTAACTGTTCGGCTGCTCGCTTCTGTGGCAACCTACAAGGAACTGAGAGCATTGTGTTGTGCCACTTGATGGGGAGAATCTGAAGGCATCCCATGGTTGTTCACAGTGCCGTGTTTTGGCCAGTTTGAAGCTTCGTGCACTCCGTCTTACTAGTCCTCGGCGACCACAATGACGCTGAATTAATTAGACCCTCTCGCATAACGTGGCCTATAATGGAGCCTATATGGTCCACAGCCATTCTGTGCTCCGTCAAAAGTTTATAAAGCAGAGCATTTAAGGGAAAAATGCAATCTAAGTAATTTATAACATCCTTTGGAGAAGTTTTGGAACGACTACTGAATGTTATTCGAGAAGGTCAGAGGACATTCAGAGGATACCTGCAGGCCCTCATTTTCTGAACATACAAAACTTTCTTCAACAAAAATCGGTCAGGAAAGTGAGTTTCTGGGTAAACCCAGTTCTTTGGTCTACCTCTATATTTGCCACCACTTTCATAACAGCTTGTCTTGCTCCTGAGAACAAGTTAGTAAACTGCAAAGATGAAGTAGGTGTTGTTCACTGATTCCGCAAAAATGTGTCTTTAAGCTTCAATGCTCTTCTTTTAGCGTTTGTTACGTTTCCAACGCCATTAAGGCATAATGTGAAATTTTTGATGTCATTAAATGATTTCCACTTTGGCTTTGCGTAAATGTTGGCACTTAAGTGGGTGGTATTTAGTCCAAAAAGGTGTCACTCTATACACACACCTCTCCCATCCACAGCGGCCAACACCAATACAAGCCAACGAGAATATTTGTTATCAGCAAGCAAGCAAACAAACAAAATAAAACTCAAGTAAACAGCAGCTTTGTTTTTTCCCGTCCAACCTCAAAAGCAAAATAAATTAAATGAACTTAATTTTAGGCGATAAAACACAAAACGCCAAAGCCATAAAATTGAATGAAATTAAATTAAACTTTGTGAAGTGGGCAGCAAAGCGTTTAGCGTTAAGTATACGCCATGGCGCGCCGCGCTCTCTGCAAATTGAGTGAGATTAAGTGGCAAAGCCAGGTGAAAATGATGTACATATATAAATAGATGGAAATGCCCATACATATGTATTTAACTGCTTCTGTTTAAGTATGGATGTTGCATTTAGCTATGTGCGTATTGTGCTTTTGCAGATTATTACATGCTGCTATTGGCGCTCATTAAGCACCATTGCCATTTATCAGCGATTAACCCATTTAATGTTGCCGTTGCCGTTGCCGCTACCCTTTGTCTTTGACATTAAAGTCACTCACGCTAAACAACTAGCTATGTAACTAATAGCTTTTTACTTGGCGATTATTTGGCGTACATATGTATGTATGTAGTTATGTTTCCATATATGTACATTTGTTTGTATGCATATCGGTAATCGTGACCATCTTAACGCGAGGCAAAGGTTAATTGGATTTTGGCATTGTGCCTACCTTAATCGTGCGCTTAAGCAATGGTTTTGTTGCAATCAAAATACACTGGCAGAAATTTATAAAAAAGAGCAAATGAATTTATTTATTTTTTTTTTTGGGAAGTCTACGAGCTTTCAATTATATTTGGAAAAAGTTTTAAATAAAAACATAAAATAATCATGGTATACATTTTTAATAAAAAAATTGGCGCCACATGAGCGTCTCCATTGAGGGATAGTATAATTGGTTGTCTTATATTGTGTGTCTCGTGAAATGGTGAGTCAACTATTTGTTATCGTGAAGTTCAAGTATCTTTTGAAGAGGGCATCGAAGTTGTTTCTTCGTCATTACTACAACGGCCTCTGCATAGTCAATTACCAGACATCCCTTCCTTCTAGCTTCCCCACAAGGCTGTTAACGAACATACTCCGAAATTCCGAAGAAACTGTATTTGGTTAACTTGGATCGTTTTTACGTAAAAGCCGAGACGTAAGCTCCTTTTTCTTCATTTATTTCGCGCTAGGTACACCATATTAATTTTTCGATTATTAGGGGTATTCTGGCAAACGTCCTTGAACTCATTCTGTCAACTATTTTGAAAACTCTTTTCTTTTCGAAACAATAATTGAAAGATCTGCTAACGAAAAGGTCTACGCGTTATTCTGTTCTTCTTTTAGCAATAAGTTTTTGAGATATTAAATAAAATTAAAAAAATATATATGTAGATTTCTTTTTAAAACCATAAAAACTAGAATTTAAAAAAGTAAAAAAAGTAAGTACCCAAAAATTAAATAAAACTAAAAAAACATTATTTTTAAAATAATGTAATCTAAAAATTTGTTTTATGTTATTTGTGACATCATAACAGTTTTATTGAGCTTGAGATCTTTTTAATGAAAAAAATTGTGGGTTTTCCATAAAATGAATAAAGGGTTGTTTTTCCATAATCTATAGAATTAAAAAAATTAATAAAAAAATTTAGTTAAAAAAGGTATATAATTAAATAAGTTCCTAAAAATAAAATCAGCGTAAAAACAAAAATATTTTTCTTTTAAAAACTATGAAACTAAAAATTAATGGTAAATTGAGTAAAAGAAAATAAATTTAAAAAAGGAAAAATATGTTTAACAACAAAATGAATTAAAAAAAGATTTCTTTTAAAACTATAAAAATAAATTAAATTAAAAAAAATATGCTTATACACAAATTTTTCGTTTTAAAGAATAACATCTAAAAATGTAAAGAAAATTGAATTGAAAATAAAAATTCAAAAATTGTAAATTTCCGGTACTTTTTGTCGAAAGATCTTTTCACCATGAAATTTGCCAAGGGAGTTTTTTAAGACTTTCAAAGCAGCTCGAGTACTGTCTTTCAGTCATTGAAATCATTGGCTTTACAAATGAGTTTTAACTCTCTTACCCAGAATTGTCCAATATACCTTCCAGCTGCCTGAGGAATTACTACACTCTATTTTGGGCGAATTCCGCACAGGAGCTGCTCCTTCCAGCTTTCTGTCTGTGTTGAAGAAAAAAAGGGTCGTCCTATCGTCCGCGGTTTTACAAATATTCTTTCGCCCAGCTATGACTTTTTAATAGCAGCTTCAGGTGGTTAACTTGTTGTTCAATGTAGCGAACGCACTATATGGGCCGCAGACTCCTACACACTTAATCGCTCTGAGGCTAAAATGGTTTTGCACGCCTCTTTGACGGCAAAGGTTTCTGCCTGAAAAATCACAAGAATTCGGTAGTCGAATTGCCTTTTGGATTTGGAGGTCAGTTGAAAAAATAGCCGCCCCAATACCACAATCCATTTTTGAGTTGTCCGTAAAAGAAGATGTTACAAGTGTTCCGTATCGTCAGTTGGTAGGTCAGGTATTCATGTTTACGAGCCCACCAGTTTTGTAATCAAGTTTTTGATTTACTCTGGTTTCTTTAGAATTTTTTCTAGCCTGCCACATTTGATGCCTAAGCTGTTCTAATAAAGATGTATGGTAACCCATTCTGTATCGATGACCGGAAGGAGTACGCGGAAGTTTGGGATTTTATCTTCCAACAACGATTTTTTTTGCCGTGTATCAAGTTTTACACTCACTTGGTTGTTTTCAAAACTTAACGGCGTACCTAATTCTGAGGCATTGTTCTGTTTATTTTCTAATATTCGTTGGCGATTGTGTAGCATTAAAGATGTAACGAAAAGCTTTAAACGTGCCACTCTGAAGGCTTAGCATGATGTCTTTGAAAGCGAAATGTGAAAGTGAGTGAACGCCATGAAAGCGTTCAAGCATGCAACTAAGTACATCTATGACCTTACTACATAAGAACGCACATTAGGGCGGACCAATTTGTATGGGAGATATTTTAATTTCTTGCCGAAGGGAACATGGGCCTAAAATCAATTTGGAGTTTGCTAAATTGCAAAAATTGATTTCTTAGCATTTAGCTGTAGTGTCGTAAGAAGAGCTTAAGTTTTGTATAAAAACATGCTATTTCTTCACTTATCTTTGTTCGAAAATTTCCACCAGAGGCCGTAACAGTGAAAATGTTCCCATTTTCTTCGAAACCTTTTTTCGCAAACTCCAAATTGATTTTAGACCCATGGTTTCTTCGGCAAATTTGCTTAGAATTACATGTAGAATACTCCTATGCTATACGCGCACAGTAAAAAAATGGCCCGCCCTAACATACATACTTAGAAAAGTATATTAAAATGCACATTTCTATTGAAAGCTTAAAATTGTAGATTATTGCTTAGGCAAGCCTGCAAATGACCTAAGTAGCTGATTCTAGGACACATACATTTAGGCGCTTAAATACAGGTTAATGAAGTTGTAGGAAAGCTCGCACATATAAACGTATATGTATATTCAATTTTACATATTTCTTCATCCTACTTTAAATTGCCATAACATAAATTGCCATTTCGTTTGCCATTTTACTCAGTACATAGCAGGCAGTCGTAACACTTTTGGTAAAACTTAATCAAATAAATGCATAATTACAAACTTACGCAAGCGCACATACAGCTCCTACTGCCGTTCTGCAATCAAGCATGCGCTGCATGAAATTCTACTAAGTATAAATGCGCATTTAAATGTACAAGATTTTGTGCATAAAGTCATTAAGTCAAGGCTATACTTGGAGCAGCGGAAATGAATAGCTGAACGTGCGATTGCAATGCGGCACCTCCTGCTGCTTCTTCTCTACGCACCTCCGCTCTGCACACTGCAGCCAAAAGCAATGGATGACTTCTTCTCTCATTAGGCCAGCCTACCAATCGGAAGTAACAGCCTAAAATGGAGCATTGCAACCATGTGTGTGTGGGTGTTAAGCCTTAGCGCAGGTACTGGTGTTTTTGTGCCTAAATATTGTATACTGCCGGTATAGCACTGTCTGCGCGAGTTGTTGCAGGAAGTTGTACACTGCTCTTCTATGCTACGACTATGTATGGCACGGAAATTATGTGCCTGGGCTTATTAGTAGATAACATAATCGCATTTCTCTCATATTTGCATTCCAGCAGTGCTAATGTCTACTAACTAATAATTCCAGCAATTGTGTGGCCATGTGTGTGTGTGTGTCTATGTAAAATTCGGTGTCCAATGGCGTTTGTGGCATTTTAATTGAGTCTCCAACAGCCAAGAGCGTGCAAATGCTTTGCGAATACATTTGAATTTCTGTATTCCATGCGGTAATGTAATGTAATGCATTTAGTAATTAAGGTAAGTAATGGTTTTTGGGTTATGCGTTAGTGCCATGTAATTTTCGGGGGGTGGAGATGGTAAAAGTGAAATGGTGAAAGTTATATGCTTATGAATATATTGGCTTAAGTAGGCTGGGAAATGAGGTCAAAATATATAATACATATAAATATATGTACACAAAGTAGAAGAGCGTCGTAACAAAGGTACACAAGTGCCTTAAAAGAAGCAAAAATAATAATATGTAGGAAATTTCACGACGTACTTTCTTCCAAAGCAGATTCCAGGTATCAACGAAGGCTGACAACCTTNACCTTTTCAATTTCGAAATTAAAAGTTCATCGTGCTATTTCCAGTCCGTGGGTTATTTACCCAGATGCTTAGTTAGGTTAATGTGGCAGTCAGTCCAAAATACCATCTAACTTAGACCCTGCAGGTTCATTGTAATACAGAAACCACGTTGACCATATTTAATGGAACCGTTTTGAAGGTCTTCTGAAGCATAGAATTGCTTTCATTCCTAAACTGGATAGTGCCGTGAGAAAGCTAAATAATTGCTTATCTCGAAAGCCTGATCTGCTCTTAGCTAAATCTTTGAAACTGTAACTTCAAAAAAAATAAATAAATAAGGGAGAATGCTCCTAATCTCATCTCGCAGAGTGACTATCAAATAGCCAATGAACGGTTACACTGGTCATAACCTTCTAAATGTCCTCGCTTGGGAGGCTGAACAGTTCTTCTGCTTTTTTTCTTACGAATTGCGGCCATAAAAGCCTGGTTGTTGTACAAGTGCCCTCATCTAGCCATGGCCTATTGATCTCTCTTCTCAATTCTACATCTGCTAATACTCTGTAAAAGGTGACCATCCTGGCTAGCTCATCGGCCCTGCAATTTCCTGCAATATCTCTATGTCACGGGACACATAGAACTTCTGCCAGATAAACACTGCTTTGGTCTAAAATTCGCACGGATAATTCCAATCCTAATTCCTCACAGAAAATTCCATAGCCAACCCCATTGTTTAGCTTAGATCGATCCGCGTAAAAATTTAATGCGCCCCCTTCTTCATGCTCTCGGTGTTTGTCACTCTCTTCTTGAGGGAATTTTAGTCTTGAAAATCCTACCGAAGGTGCGTTCAGGAGCAGCGTAGTCACCATATGAGGTGTTGAGAACTCGCAACGGACTTTGTCACGCTGCTGGTTTCAATGGCTTATCCAAACTAGTTAATGAATTTGACTTAATTTTTCCTTGGAGCCAGCGCCTTTGTATTGAGCTCATTTTTTCACTACAAGAAGTTAGTAGTTAAAAACCAACTATAATTTAATTATTCCACTACAACATTGTATTCTAAAATTTTACGTGGTTTGCTTACAAACCACACCACAATTAGAGATTTAATTTAATTTATTTAGCACAAAATTGATGGTTG
>NW_016173956.1:0-620 GCF_001687245.7 Rhagoletis zephyria
GAGTCTTCCCACAGTGGTAATTACCTATTGCATCGCATTTCTTTTTCGACTCGTATTACAGAGCAGCCTCTTAGATTTTTTTGGAAAATATAGATTCGATAACGATTTTTTTGACACTTTTGTACGAAACTTAGTGAGTATTGTAGAAAGTGCGCTGAAAGCCCGCTCAACAGAAACTTGTGTTGCTGGTACTGCTAATACAACCTCCGCTAACTTCAACATCTCACACTCATTCCGATAAAATTTTCTCCAGTATTCCAGGACATTTGTGTCGAACGGTTCCATTTCTTTTACACAGAGATTAACCAGCTTTTGTTTGATGTCAGGTTTTACGATTGGTCTCGTTGCACTTTGCGATTTTGCCAATGACCTTACGTGAAGCGTTAACTTATGGTGCGCCCCCTTCTATGTGCTTGGAAGTTCATTGTCCTGTGTTGTATGTGGTACAACCCCAGAAGTGCAATCATTCCCATATTCTGATGGATTTTCAATTTTCTGGATCAGTTCGTAAGTCCTTATTAAGTGATCCTGTAAAAGAGTAGGAAAAAATAAAAATAACTGGATTAGTATCTCACAATTATAAAGATATAAAAAATTCAAAGTAAACAATAAATTAATTG
>NW_016173956.1:6398-11404 GCF_001687245.7 Rhagoletis zephyria
ATTAAAAGCGATAGAGACAAAGATAGAGAGGAAGAAAGTGATAGGGATAAAAAGGAAATACAACTGAAGAATGTGCGATGTTATATTGTGATGTGTTATGCTACATATGTTATGTTATTGAATCTAATGCTATTCTATGTTATGTTATGCTAAGTACTAAGCTAAACTCCCCTCCACTTAACCCATTCCAACAAATTTTATTTCAGCTCAACTCAACTCACATAAACTATCCTTAATTTTAGCGGTTGAATTTCAACCGCTGGGCGAACACTAGTAAATTGAAATTGTTGATGATAACTTAAATTTTAGCTCCATCTTCGATATTTGCAGTACACAAAAATTATAATAAATAGCGAAGAACAAGAACAAGAACTAGAGCTGTCAAACGAATTACAAGTGTGTGGCATGGAAACAGGGAAATTTACGAATTAGTTAGCGAATTACTTAGAGAGCGAATTACGAAGCGTGGAAACATCGTATAAATCGACCTGTTTAACCATTGAGAACAAGGCGTATCAACTACAGGTGATAGCGATAGAAGCCATGCTTCTTCTTATGAGCACGCTTGTGTCAAATTATCGCCTGTTTTGCTTTGTTTACATATCCGCGTATACATACACATATACGTAAATATATACCCTGGAAACAAATGCTCCCGAAATCTTTAAGAGTATCGGAAATTTCTTACGATTCTTTTAGGTTCTTCTTAGAATCTTCAAAGAAAAACATATGAAGCGGTTGACAGGAACTAGTAAAGAAATTTCTGTACGATTTCTTAAAGAAAGTTCTTAAAAAAATTGTGAAGCCTTTCAGAGTACTCTGAAATCCTGGTATGCAGGGTATAAATATACATACGAATATGAATAGATAAACACAAGGAGTTCATACGAATGGTAAATGTTGTTTTTGTACGATTTCTACAACCTGTGGTTATTGAATCATGCATTGAGAATATCGAGCTCTCGTGTGTTACGATTGGCCCAATGCATGTGATTTGCCAACATTATTAGGAGTTAAAGCTTCACTCGGAGACACCAGGGTTGAGTTGTGCTGTGGTAAATCTCAAATCACCACCTGTCGAAATACCTTAATAGGTCTATTCTGCGCAGGTAATATAAATTTTGTAACCGGTAATTAAAGTGGCTGTAAATTTTTAAACCTTTTTCGCATTCTGTGCTCTCTTGTAAATGGTAAATTTGGTTACCCTCTTATAAGCTGGTAATAAAATATTGCCCCGTAAAATATGCAATACAAGAATTTCCACAAATCTTCATAGGTGAATTGCTGAATATTTTCACTGCATAGCCAACGTACCTAGAATCGCGGTGACAAGAAGTGGTAAAATTTTTTGGTAATAAAATTTGCCGGTCGCAAAATCTTCGGTAACGTGCAGAATAGACCTGTAAAAGCCAGTTTCATGATAGCAATTTAATGAAAATTGATTTTGTTATTTGAATTTAATATGGAACCTGACAGAAAAAAATCATTTTTCACTCAAATTGCTTTCGTGAAACTGGCGTTTAAGGTATTTCATCTGAACTAAGTCTGTGTATGTAACGGGTGATTTTTTTGAGGTTAGGATTTTCATGCATTAGTATTTGACAGATCGCGTGGGATTTCAGACATGGTGTCAAAGAGAAAGATGCTCAGTATGCTTTGACATTTCATCATGAATAGACTTACTAACGAGCAACGCTTGCAAATCATTGAATTTTATTACCAAAATCAGTGTTCGGTTCGAAATGTGTTTCGCAAACCCAATTGCTGCGAACGGCGACGAATCGACATTTCACGGTCTTCAGCAACACTCTCAGAAACAGACGCAATATTCTCTTCTGTACGCACTGTACGCATTCGTGTGGTTGGTTTAATGTCCAATAAAGTAAACTGAGTGCGAAACTTGGTCACAATCGCATTAATTGTTTGCTCACTTGGTCGATTATGTAGACCATAAATCGGACGTAAAGCGAACCGAACACTGATTTTGGTAATAAAATTCAATGATTTGCAAGCGTTGCTCGTTAGTAAGTCTATTCATGATGAAATGTCAAAGCATACTGAGCATCTTTCTCTTTGACACCATGTCTGAAATCCCACGTGATCTGTCAAATACTAATGCATGAAAATCCTAACCTCAAAAAAATCACCCGTTACATATATAGGATTTCTGTTGAACAATGATACACACCCATTTTGAAATTGCCACCCGCTATACTATAAAGCTGCTAGCACAGACTCACTATAGTACCCATGAGACAGGTATTTGAGAGAGTGAGTAAGACATTAAAAACAGGACATAAAAATACATTTAAATAGTTGAATTGTTAAAAACTTAAAAAGCGACCGCCTTGTTCGATATAAATTAATAAATTTTTCTTTTCTCGAAATAAGTTTGTTTCCTTCACCCCTTTCATAGCTTCACGTGTTCATTTCTCAAAATATTGCCCTCCGACTAAGCAAAATACTTTATACTAATATAGCCATTTTTTAGGACGAAAAGTAACCTAGTACAAATGTTACAATGGGTCGCGAGAGTTAAGCAAGTTTTGGCTATTTTTGTTTAGTCTATTTAATGTTTATTATTTTTTTAAGAAACAATATCTGATTACTCAACAAATAACATAGAAGTCTCAATTTCAGACTTTGTGCGAACTCTGAAACTTCTGCAAAATTGCACCAAAATTTTTAACGTTTTAATCAGCTTTTGCATCGAAATGGTATGTATGCAGTTTTATCGTTCATTAAAATTTAGTATAATATTCTTTCAATTTTATATACTCATCAAGTTCGACAAAAAATTTTGAGGGGGTTCTAAAGGGGGTCTATGTAAAGTTTGAAAACGCGGAACGTTATAGTTTTAAAGTAATTTGTTATTAAAGTTTGTAATTTTATCCAACTTGTATGGGACTATTTTACAATATATAATGCACTTTCCACTAAATTTACACGTTATTAAATAAATTAAATATTATTAAATAAATACTTTTAGTATATTACAGCTTTTTATGAAAAATTTATTGTTGTTTAATTGTTATGAGAGTACATGTAGAATATGTGCAAATGGCAGCAGGAGTGTATTGCCATTGTGTACGATAAGGTTCTTTTGTCCAGATAAAAATAAATAGTAGGGGGATTGGGGTCATATTTTTGCGTAGAATTCCTTTCGCGCTTTAAGATTATAACCCTTACCAAATAGAATTCTCCTTTTGGTGTGCACCAACTGGGGCTAGTGTCCCAGTGATGTAGAAAGGATGAGGTGTGGTAAACCTGGGGCTGCCGCGCCAGTGATGTCTATTATGGTTACTGCGTGTTTTATAAAAATGTCTTGTATATAATAAAATATAAAATTATAAATATAATAGATAAAATTATAGAAGATCTGTAGCGCAAAACAATTGGTCCTAATACTATGTCCCCATTGTGAGATTTAATGAAGATTTAGCCCTCTGACGAGATTTGACGTTAAATCTTTTGAGATTTACCATATAAAATTAAATCTCGAAAGGCAGTAGATTTAAGTTAAATCTTCGTCAAATCTTCAATAATATTGATCAATAAGTACAATTTGTTGGATGTGGCAACCACAAATTCACATGCCATAAGTCAAATGACATTTGTGTTTTCAATATACAGTTGAGGACATTGAAATCTAGCCTATCATAAAAACATGAATTTTCGTATTTTTAGGGATTTTTATATTTTTGTTAGTTTGGGAGGAAAATTAGTAATACATATTTACATAACTTTGGTTGTAATAAATTAAGAAAATATTATTTTAAAAACTAAAAATTTAGAAGAAATGTTTTATAGTAATATCATGCAGAGTCTTCTCCGCTTTCTATAAGTCATTTACGCGCTGCGACAAAAAATTTATAAATTTCGGTAATGGTTCTGCTTCGATAACATTTCACCGAATATTCTCTAAAACTCAGTTCGTATTCATGATATGCCAAAGGCCCAAGATTGGATTTTCAGTTCCCTTCTATGAATAAGAGAGCTCTACAAAAATTTTTCTTTCCGCAAATGTTTTTTTACCGTTCTTAAATTCGGGAAAATGATTCGGAATATGGTACCGTTCTTTACACTTTCCAAACTATATATTATACATACATATTTACCATGAATAAGAAGCCAATAATATTCAGAATTCATATAATGAAATTCCGCTTGGTACCTTCCTTTTATCTGTCTGTATATCAATGTCCGCAACTGTATTTGTAAAATCATACATAAGCAAACGTCAAATATTTAAAAATGTGAACGTCAAATATATCTCGTTGTGGTAATGGAGACGGTTGTGATTTAGCAACTGGATTTATTAAATCTTAATGGATAAATCTCTCAATGGAGACATAGTATAAGCATGAGGATCCTTTAGTCAAACTTATTGACGCAATAAAATATACATACATAAAAGCCTTAAAAATGTGTCTCAGTAATTTATGGGGGAATGTGAACCCAATCCCCCTACTATTTATGGTAATTCCCTAGAATAGGGTAACAACCGCTTAAAAAGGTACGGAAAAGTCGGGAGGGGTACCAATCGACGCGTTTCGGTCCCCCTATTAACAATCCGGAGGGGGAGGCCTAATATTATTAACCATTTAAAAGTTATAAACAAAAATCTTTTGTTAAATTTCGTTGTTTTCTATGAGCAATTACCACATCAAAAATGCACTAAATCACCAGTTTCCACTTTTAAACACTATTAAAACGTCTCCGGTTATTGTTTTATGCAAACAAAATCATTTATTCACTTTTATTTTATATATTTCGTTAATAAAACAAAGTAAACAAACTTTGCGCCTGCCAAAATTATTATAACCTCAAATCGCTGGTTTTGCCACTTTATTTCACATTTCATTTGCGCTATCACCCTCAGTTTACACTATACACTTCTTACTCTTTTTTGCTTTCACCTAAATAAAATATTCTAACCAAAGTATGATAGCAAATATCGCTATACCATGGCAGCGCTACTTTTATGGTTTACAGTTATTTCAACT
>NW_016173957.1:0-7547 GCF_001687245.7 Rhagoletis zephyria
AGCTAATTGTTATATAGCAATTTTCAATAAGTATCCTTTCTCCTCGATTATTTTAAATATTTTGAACCGATATTATGAAAACCTAAAATTCCCAAATTGTAGAAAAACAATTGTAAACGTAAATAAAACTGTTTATTTACAAAAAACGTTCATCAGTTCAACTCCGGCTACGCCACAGTATTTTTGAATTCACTCCAAAATTTACGGAAAAGATCATATTTCAAGCGTGTGCTACAACAACCCAAATCATTGCACAAATAGCCGAACCAAACCCCCACTTCTATCAAAAGTAAATACAAGAATCTCCAAAATTTTACTAGTCCTGGCTTATATCAATAGTTTCTTCCATCGACGCAGAATCACTAACATCATAGTATGGTTCCAAAAAGATGCTCAGACTAGTTTTTTCAAACTTAATTACACCCGATTTACATGATTCAAGTACTTTAAAGCAATTCTGGTTCACTTTCTTTTGTTTTCTATTTACTTTTACACGCTTCAATTTTGTTGAATTCAAGTTGTTGGTTCTTTAAACGGGAAACAACGAAAATGTCAAAAGCAAAGCAAGAAACTTGAAACCACTTGACGGTACAGACGCATATGTACCCTTCCCCTTTCTTCTCAACCCCTCTCTTGCACTAACAAGCAGAACTGAATTCAATACTTGAACCGTGTAAATCGGTAATACGTAAAAAATAGTGATGTGTAAGCAAAAACATGTTGCCGAATTCCCATTTTCAAAAATAAAAACAGGCGTACTATATAGTATATATAAAATAAACAGTATGTATATTTCCTCAAATAAAGACTATCTATAGTGACCATCGACCATTCGATAGTGCAAAAAATACAACCATTCGATAGTATCGATAGTACCATCGATTGTTTTACAGCTCTATAACTGCATGGATCACAAACATGTCGAATCCAGAACTATACTAGCGGAACAGAACGCGGTGCCCTTGGAAAGCTTACCAGGCAACGAATTCAACCCTTTGTTTATGCAGATATGCCAATCATCTAATTTGTGGAGCTGCTATGAAAATCACATTGCCTTTAGATTGCAGGTAACCATAAAAATAAATAGTGCTCTGAAAAGGGTTTATTAATAAACCCACTAAAGTCCACCATCGTCCCTAGAAGAGGAAGTGCCAGAATCTGGAGCGGAAACCACTACTTTCCGCCCGGGCGACTTAGACCGGAATGGAATGAAAGATAAACGTTGACGCCATTGTCGTTGAAAAGAATGGTAATAGCTCTTACGCCGACATATTAAAGAAGGTGAAATGTGACGAAAACTTCAAGGGTTTTGCAAAATCGGTGTCCAAAATACGGCGTACCCAAAAAGGAGAATTACTTATCAAGCTGTCAAATAGAGACCGAAATTCCGCGGACTTGAAGGCAGTTGTGAGTGCCACCTTAGGAAACGAGGCGTCAGTGAAAGCCTTCACACAAAGAGTATCGGTAGAATGTAAGGATATCGCGCATCGCTATTAAAGCGCTTCCTGGCTTCGAAGACTATGAGTTGTCGGACATAGCCGTTATTAATCTGCCAGCCCCGTATTCGCGAACGAGTTCAACTTCAAAGAAGTTTTAAATTCCTTCAGTATGGTCACATGTCTAGGAAATGCACCAGTATGGTCGAGCGGTCAAAGCAGTGCAGAAAGTGCGGCGAAGAAGGCCACTTCGCTAAAGATTTCACGAATAGGGTTGGGATGATACCTCAAAGAATCGATTCTTGTAGTCGTTGCCCTTTCTGATGAATCAACGCTTCTTGTACTCGTATTATCAATAAAAAGCACCGATACTATCGATTCTTCGATTACTTTTTGGAAAATTTAATAAAATGTGTACATCCTTTTATTTATTATTATTTAAGTTCGAACTTTGAATAAAGCAAACCTACACCTTAATTAGTATATGTACAGAATAAGAAGTAAATAAAAGATTGCGATAAAATAAATAAATATAAATATAAATGAATATTAATGCCAAACACGATGTTTCCCTTTCTGACAAGCCTTTCCTAGAAGAACTACATTTTGAATGAAAATTATGTTAAATAATCGTGATTAGGATTGCTGAGAACAGGCACTACAATAAAACGAACATGCTTATCATTCGATTTCATGCACTTTTAAGTGCATCAATTTGGAGCACCGGGTGCGTGTTGCCCCAAATTTTTTAGAAGTTATTTTTAAAACACTCACTTAACTTTGATCCGATAAAAAGTCTAAATTATTCTAAAATAAATATATTATTTGGTGTTTTTACCTCATACACATACAAATATCCTATTGACGACTTCGACATTAGAGATAGCAAAAATACATATAAACTAACAAAGGTAACAACTACTGCAAATATTGGGGTATCGAGGTACAGTATCGGTATATTTACTCGAATATTTCGGTAAAAGCATGTATGCTAAAAATACTCATACTTGTGAGTAGTATCGTCCTATCCCTATGCACGAATGCATGCTATGTAAGGCGGGCAAAAGTAGCAATATAGACCATGTTGTGGCCAGTTACAAGACGGTAAGGGATCGTAAAGCCGACATATACTACGTTTATACGCATGCATAAGTCTCTTTAATTCATTTCGCCGCGATTCAAAACATATGTATAAACTGAATTTCAATTCGCTTTGAAAGAGGGAAGTGTTTTGGCTCACACCTCATTTAAAATCGGTAGTTTAATTCTCCAGACAGTTAGAAAGAGTGTATAAACACCGCTCTCACTCAAAGCGAATTGGAGATCAGCTGTTCCGCTCAAATTCCAAATAATCGCATCAGTATTTAAAAGCTGATTAATAATAATCGTTCTTTTTCTTTGCCACGATTTTATAATGCCGAATAAAACTAGATTTTTATCACTTTCCATTATGTTAACTTATAAAATGTCAAATGAAAACAGCTGATTTTGTTTGCTTTTGAAGACGGTTACTTTGATGCCGATATAAAGCCGTAAGTATAAACACTAGAGCGAAATGTGTACGGTGTCAATGCGCTTTCAATTAAGTCGATTATTCTGTGCGTATAAACGTAGTAATAGTGATTATAAGCGAACCCTATAAATGCAATGAAGACAGCGATTGGTCATTCGATAGCCAAAAATGCGCAGCTTTATGGCTGTGCGGTAGGCTAGCTTTCCAGAGATACCATGGAGTGGGAGAAGGTTTCGTTCGATCACAAGTCAACGGAATTCACATCTTCAGTTGTTACGCAAAGCCCAGCATCACAATAGAAGAATACGCGAAGATAGAAGCCAAGGGAAAATACCCTCTCATTATTGCGAGGCATTTTAATGCCTGGGTAACGGAATGGGGTAGCGTCACCCCAGAAAAAAAAAACCTAGGTATACCACCTCTAACCATACTAAATGATAGACAATGAGGCTTGCTGGTGCGCTTTGCGACTCAGCAATTTAGTGCGTAACAGGAGTGGAGACCTTCAAAGGCCCTGATGGTTTTGAAATCATTATTTTGGGATCTCGATGGCAACGAAAAACGCTCTCGCGAAAGGAAATGTAAGAAATTTATAACATCCTCTAGAGGAATCTGAACTTTATTCGAGAGGGTCTGAGGACTTTCACAGACTACCTAACAGGGCTTCAGGGACTCTTACACTTCCGGGAGAGGTTATCGTCTTCGAATAAAATCTGGAACATAATAATATATCTATGTATATAAGTAACTTTTATTCGCTCAAATAATAATAACAAAAACTACTCAGTTTAATAATAATAATAAATAGAACTATTTGGTCGTTATTCCACTTTCACGTTTCAGCAGTATAAAATTGTTCACAAACCACTCGAAAAATGTTTTTTTTTTTTATTTCATATATACACAATCTACCTGATCATGAATATTTGGTGAAAATTTTGAGGGGAAAATTTAGCAATTGTTTTGCGATTTTATATGTGCGACTGTAAATTATTTCACAGGTGACTACGTCATACGATAGTGTGAACAAGATTCGAAGTGAACTACTTCGCTTGGGAATATTCAACATACGAGAGGTGAACTGCAAAAGCGAAGTGTGAACGAGTTCACACGCAATGAAAATTCATGATAAGGCTGAATGTGTATTTATAAAATATGTGAATAAAAAATTTTATAGTTAAAACATATTGCGGTACATTTTGGTACACTTTTTGGTAAACAAAAAAGGAGTAAGTGGCAACAGTGACTACATTGGCGAGGATGAGAAAAGAAATAAAATGAAAATACGGAAAAAACGTATTGGCTTGAGCTGTGGGTGCAAGTCATAGGCAAAGAGTCAGATGTGGGTATTGTAAATACAAACGTGCGTACACACACGCATGCGCTCATGGGGTATTCCACCGTCAAAAATATGCTTTCTTTTTTAAATACAAGTATAAAATACTAAATACTTTGTTTTACGTAACCCGTGAACAAACAAAAAAATTTAGTTGGCATTTGTTTCGTATTTGGTAATAACTAACGAATTTGTGAACTAGGTATGGCTTTATCGAAATATAGATTTCCCTAGTATTTTATAATAATAATAATAATAGTAATAATAGATTGGCGCTTACACATATGTTAGTGTTTGGCCGAGCTTCTCCTCCGTCTTGGGGCGTTGTCACACAAAGCGGAGGGACCTACAGTTTTACGCCGACTCCGAACGGCGATTGTATTTTTATGATAAGCTGTTTTTCATGGCAGAAATACACACGGAGGTTTGCCATTGCCTGCCGAGGGACGACCGCTGTTAAGAAAAAACCTTTTTCTATATTTTTTTTGCGATGTTGCTTTGACCAGGGCTTGAACCCAGGCGTTGCGGAGTGGAAGCGCGCGCTGCTTACCACTACACCACAGCGGCCGAAGCTCTATTTGCATGAAGCATAAATGAGGGTTCAAGCAGGTTGGATGCTAATGGTCCTACTATAGCATCGATTGGTCACTCCTCTGTGATTAGTCACACCGCTGTGAATCAAGTTCCTGTAATTAATTCGCTAACCAGAACGGTGAGGCTGTGGTATGTAGCAAAAGCTGTCAAAAGTTACAATATTAAAATGCTCTAAACTGCTCACAATATGTTGCTGTGGTTGTTGTGTATTATTGCTGATGTAGCTAGCGAAATAGATTGTGGCTGTGGTACTACATTCTGGTTAGCCAGTTAACGTTATTTGACGAGTTGATGCCAATCGCCCCTCCCCAAATAAAATCCTATATCCGCCACTGACCCAGAGGCTCAGTTTTTCTTCTGCGTTAGTGTCAACTGATATAAACAACATTTTCACACCGCATTTATTTCGGTGTGAATTTTTGACTTTTCACTTCACTATAACGCAGACCGGGAATCGACCCCCTAGCCTACGGAACAGTACACCACAGCGGCCGAATGTGTGAAGGATGTAATAAAATTATATAACTAAATTTTTTCTTCGAAATTACTTAAATTTATGGCATGGAGTACTGGTTTATCGAGCCGCACATGTTCAACAATTAACTTTATAATTGGACACAAAGGTTAACTTACTTATGGAATACCCCTCATATGTTTGTATGTTCATGCCAAGAAAGAAGTCGTATGTTACAACTCATTTTGCAGACATGTGTTGCTTGAATTGTTTATTGCGAACTGTGTCGCGTTGCCGGTGGCGAGGTAGTGTTTGCCAGTAAATATTACATTTAATTAATTAAAACAAACTTTACGAATTGCAAAGCCACAACATTGAAGATATATGGCATTCCTAGTACGAAGTGGAGTGTTTAAATTGAAGGAGTGATGGAAAGCACACGGCCAAATTAGAATCGAAAATTGGTAAGCTTACGATTTTTCAAATTCT
Organism: Rhagoletis zephyria; assembly: GCF_001687245.7. NCBI lineage: Eukaryota > Metazoa > Arthropoda > Insecta > Diptera > Tephritidae > Rhagoletis > Rhagoletis zephyria. The sequence goes on from NW_016173957.1 coordinate 5,823, forward strand.
GCTGATTTCTTTTTTAATATTGCGAGACTAGTCGCAAGGTGTGTAAAACTTATTTTGCAGGAAAAAAGTCATTTACTTTATTAACCAGAAGTTTAAAGTTTTTTTTTTTTTTTTTTGAAAATTCTATCGCATGTATTTCATTCATTATTCATTATGTATTTTCTCTTCCCCGATCTTCTGATTAACATTTATGGATATAAATTTTTTTAAATGGGGTCAAATCGCCCAGTTCTGATAGAAGTTAATGGGTTAATATGTTATACGAAATTGTTTCTTGCTAAGTTTTGATATTTATTTTACGAGGTTTACGCGGTTACGAGGCATTTATGCGTTCCGTATGGGTAGATATTGTTTCTCACAGGTATTTAAAAATTTCTCTTCATCTGTGTTTGACAAATTTGTTTGTCAGAAGAAGTATTATTTTATGCGCTTAGGGTGAAATGTGGAGCAAAATGAATATTTGAAAAACATTATGAACAGATATTGTAACAAGTAATTTTTAAGCAATTCTCATATAAAAATTTAAGATTATCGTTAATTTCTTCACGATTCAATGATCGGATTTAAACCAGTATTTTATTAGTATTGGACTACCTGTGAGGAACACTCTTCCTTTAAAAAAAGAATTGTAGAAATCGGTTAACGTGATCCAAAGTTATGCGTTAACATACATAAACAAAAAAAACAATATTTCGACGTACTGATAACCTTCTCCTTTTTGTGAAGTCGGTTAAAAAGAAATTATGCGGGAAACTTTTTTTGGTTGGTGTGTATTTTATTGAATAAATCTGAAAATATAGCGCATTATATTTTCGAATAAATTAATGTTTTATGTTGTAGACAGACTTCATAAATTTAATTTAAATAGTAAACACTTAAAAAAAACTATTGAATCAATTAAAAATGCACATACATTTAGGTTTTGTTCCTGCATTAATCAGCTAAATGTTAATGCTCAAAATATATAAAACTTCTTACTCTTTGCTTCAATTTGTCACAATTACACAAGAACATATGTTCTTCATTATGCCATTCGAAAAATGTTGGTAGACTTCAGAGATTTGGCTCATAGCTTTCAATCATGACACTTGTACCATGGCTTTCAATGACAAAATTTTGTGCTTCTTAATGACTGCGTAAAATGAGTGCTTTTTCTCTTCGTTTAGCTCTGCAGTAAAGAGTACTAAGTATTTATTTATTTTTTCTTTTGTGATGAATTTTATTTCCGCTTTTGTTGCGATCAGCGCAAATAAATTGAAATTTCTGGGCATAAATATGGCAGCAGGAAGGTGCCAGCAACGACTGACTTTATCTTTTTATCACGCTTTTCACTTAAAGACTACGCACAATCCGAGTCATTTTCATCTCACTTACGTCACCATCAATCCCCGCTAGAGATGCGAAAGATTTGTTTCATATCACCAACAGCGTTGGAGGCGATAAGCAGCAAACGGCGACACCCATGTCGCCAATTAAATGCAAATTTATGACACTGTCACAGTGGCACGGCAATCCTCCGTACTGCAGCAACAGTTCAGGAACACCGTCGGGGCACAGACAGACACACTCGGCCACGTCAACTAGCTGCACGTCCCTAGAGGTGTCAATTAACACCCCGCCTTCGCTGCCCTCGATGCTAGCAAATACACAACGCCTGCGATATTTTTTATATACTGCACATTTCAGTCAAACTGACCATGGCTGCTGCTCAAATACAAATGAGTA
>NW_016173957.1:8516-11404 GCF_001687245.7 Rhagoletis zephyria
AATTCTACAAGATATAATTGATCGTGGCTCACATATTTTTGAACAGAATCTGAACTGAGGTAAGTCTTCTCTTCATCAAATTTCATCAGATTTGAAATAATATGTTCATTCATTTTTGTACAATCATTATTTTTTTACATAAAATCGCTGCTGAATAAATTTGGGTAGTGTTGTTATCATTGATTTGCGTGACATTGAATACGGAAGTAATAATACTGTCGTAATTACATAAACACTTGTGTGAACTTCTAAATCGCTACTACCTAATTAGAGCGGCCGGTCAGTAAAAACATGACCCTTATTTTCTTGCATAATCTTTTCTGTAGTCCCGCAAATCCAAGGGATCGCGCATGTGTAATCCCTCATTTCTGATCCCGCAAAAATGGCGCGGGATTCCGCGTTTAATACACATATATGCGGAACTCACGTGTAGGACAGCAAGGCATATGTGGTGGAAGTTTGAAGCTTGGAGCTTCATCACAGCTCGGTTTTGCACGATAAAAGGACGGATGAAAGGCATTTCTTATATGGCATCATGGTGAACTAAGTGTGCCTTCTTCCAGTGCTGGATGAGAGCAGCCAAGATAACCCAAGCCTAACCTAGTCTAGATAATAAAATTAGGCATGCACTGCGACCTATGTACATAAATACATACATTCGACTCAGTAGAATTATCTTTGATCTAGCATAGCACACTGACTGTTTTAGTTCTAAATTACAGGAGATGAAAATGTCGAATTCGCCCAACTTGATCAGAAATTGGCATTTCTTAATGCCAGCCTAGTATCGAATTTTAAAATCCAATTGTGCAAAAATCGACTCATATCATGAGTAATAGCAACTAATTTAACTCGGCCTTTTCAATCAACCTTTAGGTCTTCGCAACTGATTCGCAAATAAAGTTTATGAAGTGCATACAAATTTATCTAAGTATGTATGTATGTTGTAATAATGTTGCCCTGTCATAAATGTACACCTATTGTTAAATGTATGGTTGGTTTTAATGATTCCAATTCGAGATTTTATTTACCTTAATATAGTGCGAGTGACTTTATAATATTGAGAATCAAGGGAATGATTAAATTAACAATGAAAATTGAATGAATTAATATATGAATGTATGTAAATACATATGTGAATTCAGTTTGAATGAACAATAGGTTTTCGTTTTATATGAAATGAATTTACAAGAGATACTTATGTATATTTTGGAGATGGTAAAGATGATCGGTGATGGTTATGTTTCCCACGTTGGGTGAATCTGGTGGCTCCGTCACGATGATCGATGATATAAGGTTGGCTGCTATGCATATAAAAAGGCCGGATACGAATGTGCGTAGCGCATTTATAGCCATCATTGGAAGTTCCAATTGTAAATGAAAGCAGGGATGCATTTCTTGACCATTTCCACAGGGATTCTTGTGTGATTGAAGATGTGCAGGGATGCATTCTTCAAGTGGGCGAAAGTCACTTGAACACCTATAATCAATATACATATATAATTTAGAGACTTTTCCGCCGTTTACATAGTCCATCGCAATTAGATCGAAAACTCTACGACAACTCAACGCTCTATTTGGCAAGCTAAATAGAATTTTTGCTTTACGGAAATGTATGGTAAACTCTTGACAATGAATTTCATCACTGTTTGTTAAATTTTAAAATGGCTAAGACATCAAATAGTTTATTCGGTACATGCACACCATTTTAGGTACATTTAGAACGTAGCCAAACAACTTATCGGGAAATTTTCTCTTATTTTCCTAGGCATTTCAACGGCTTCTACAATAGTCTTCCTCCTTAGAAAAGTGGCATAAACATTGGTTAAAACATAAGGGGTATTCACCATATTGAGCAAGTGGCCTGACACTCTGGCAACAGTTGTTGCTTGAGCTAATCTGCTATTTTGCCACAGGGCGAGTCCACTTCAATACCTATCTAGTTTTGGCTACAACTGCTCGAAGAAATTCCATTCAAGGAAATTTTTAATAGCAAAGGTTGGTTGATGTGAGTCCAAAAGTATACATGGTACCGAAGAGAGAGGTAAAAAATGTATACTCATAAAAATACATATTTACATTTTAGATACATTTATTTACTTTTACTATAGATACATAGGTACAATTAGAAATTTAATATTCATCTCTAGTGCGAAGAAGTATTTTATGGCGTCAGCGAATATGTGAATGCTGTCAAATCGACGAAAGGTCCGCCGATGGTGCCACCTTTATTTTCTACATCGTGGCTCTGATATAGATACATATAACAAGCGTTGACAATAATTCGAGGTAGAAAAATAACTCTAGGCGGGTGGTAACAATTGTCTACCGTGTACACAGCTTGTAGAGTACGTGGTAGAGAAAGGTTGAGATTTCTCTACTTTGACTCCAGCCAGCGTGAATATCTCCTAGAGTTGCTCCGCCGTGTAAACTTAATTGAGAGAGGAGATTTTTATTTCAGTAAAACTTTAGCGAGATTTCTCAACCGTGTAGACATAAGGTACATAAGGCAAACAAAAATTCTAGAGTAAAAATTGTGGGCGTAATGATTTTTCATTCCCTAAATCGCCCAAACTACGCATTGTGCGACGTATATACTATAACCGTTTTTAAACAATTAAGATTTTTGGTTTTTTGGTATTTCCTGTTTAAACATATAAAAACCTTATAAATTAGGTACACCAAGTGAAATAATAATTAATTACCTTTATTTTAACATCATCAATTTTTAATAGGTTATGTAATTCAGAAGATATTAATAGGCCCATTCTTTTGCAACCGAGCTACAAAAGAACACGCGCTTAAATGACGAAATACACGCAGAGCAACAATAATAAATAAAATAATGCATAGTAAAAATGAATACTTTATATTTGATTATCGTTTAA
>NW_016173958.1:0-11403 GCF_001687245.7 Rhagoletis zephyria
ATCCAACTCCGAATTTGCGCTCCTTTACATGGCAGCTGTAGTAGACGTGACTATTATGTTAAACAAAAACCAACTCAGACTGGAAATACGTTTTTCGATTATATTGATCTGAGAGCCCCTTGGAAGGTTAGAACTAAATTGTCAACATCTGCATAAACTCCTTTTTCCTTTCATCAAAATCGGTGGAGGTTGAGTACCTCGAAGTTGTAAAACAAAATATAATATTTCGATTTATTTTGGAACGAATTTCCGTTATCCCTTGTTAAGTTTGGTTTGCAAAATAAAAATCATCTTACCACCCTGTCAGAAAAATCAACCAACACCAACACATATAATATTTCCTTCTCAAATGGCGGTTTTACACGGGTTTTTGTCAAGATTGGGCCTAAAGCCCAATATTTTTGCATCACACGATTGGGCTACTAAGTTCCACCAAATTTTATGTTGCTATTATGTGTTCTAAATATGAAACAAATCTGACCCTACATTTTAAGGATAGCTCTCAATTAGAGATGGGCGCGGGATATCGGAACCCGCGGGACCCATGGTACTGATTGTAAAATGGCCGGGATGGGCGGTATCGGGAGGTTCTGTAAAACAATGGGACCAAAATCCTTTCCCGATACTCCCGATATACCGTAACCTCCGGAAAATCCGAAAATCTACCTTAAAAAATTGTTATGAAATATGCACTTTTTATGTTTTATTGAAACGAAAACGAACAGCAAAGCAAAACCAAATAATCTGAGGATTCCAGATCTTTCATAGATATTTTTTTATTTTAAATCAATTTTGAAAGACATGTGAATTTTTTTAGAGATAGATTTCGGGACGCCGGGCCCGCGTTACAATTCTGAAAAACGTCGGGGTGGGCGGGTTCGGAACTTAAAAATTTAATTTCGGGGTGGGCGGGATCGGGACTTAATATTTAGTCCCATGCTCATCTCTACTCTCAATCCCTGCGCCACCTAACGGAAGACAAACACACTAATCCTTTTAAAAGTCATTACACAAAAAAACAGTCATTCAATTAGATTTAGAAATCTGGTAGAAAATGGTTCCCAATTGAATGATTCTTGCCATTTTATAGTTATGTATATAGATGTAGGTGTATCAAATTCCATTACTTTATCAAAAGTGGTTCCAGATATAAGGGATATGGAAATTTTATTTTTTATGGGAGGTGCCTCAGCCCCCTTTCGAATACACATCACATTTCGCCATAACGTAACATTAAATAGAACGTTAGTATAAGCGGTTATACATACATATAAGCGAAATGACAAGTTCAGTTTGTATGGGAGGTGCCTTGCCCCCTTTTCCATTGTATACCACTTTTCGCCGCAAGTACGTTATTGAAAGTATATGTTGCTGCGTAAAATTTTAGGACGTTAGCAAACGTGGTTCCAGAGATAAGCGATATGAGATTTTAGTCAGGCCCCTTTTCCAGAATAGACCACTTTCCGCCGTAAGTGCGGTATTGACTGTGTAAAATTTCAGGACTTTAGCATAAGCGGTTCCAGAGATAAGCGATTTGAGAATTTCGGTTTGTATGGGCGGTGCCACTCCCCCTTTTCCAAAATAGACCACTTTTCGTTGTAAGTACGTATAGAGTAAGCCGTTCCAGACAAAAGCGATATGAGAATTTCTTTTTGTACGGGAGGTGACGCGCTCACTTTTCCAGTACCTACCATTTCTCGCTGTAAGTAGGGTATTTACAATCTATGCATTCGTGGTAATTTTCAGTTCCCCAGCATAATTGGTTTTAGAGATATAGTGGTTTTCACATTTTAGTCTATATGTCAGATGCCACGCCCCCATAAAGAAAAGCATAAGGGCAAAGGTAAAAATAAAAACAAAAACAAAGATGCGTAAAGATAAAGGGAAAAGGAAGACCAAGGTAAATTTAAACACTTTGCTTATATCAGGGCAAAGGTGAAGGAAAATATGTAGATGAAGAAAATGATAAACATAAAAGTAAAAACAATGACAAATATAAAGAAAAAGGTGGGGGTAAGGATACCGATAAAAGTAAAGATGAAGATAGAGGATGAAAGATTTAAATAAAGGTAATTATAAGGAAAAGGATATAGAGAGAGACACAGAGACTCAATCTGGGAACTATTTTGCGGTTTTTAGAAATTTTACGGATTCTCGGGACTTATCGATATAATAACCCATATTTTTATCGGGTTTGTTATCGATATTTTTATCGATTTTTTTATTGAAATTTTTAACGATTTTGTTATCAAAATTTGTATCCCTATAGTTATCGATTTTGCTATCGATATTTGCGGAACTTGTCGAAATTTTTGTCGATTTTGTTATCAATTATTTATCGATTTTGTTATCGATTTTCTTATCGATTATTTTTCGATTTTTTTATCAATTACTTATGCATTTTGTTATCGATATTTTTAACGAATGTGTTATCGATTTTGTTATCAATTATTTAACAATTTTGTTATCGAATTTGTTACCGATTATTTATAAATTTTCTCCTTCAGCCAATCAGAAAGAGGCAAAAACTTACTTTGACACTATTTGCAGTCAAACAACTGTCAAAATTAGCTAACATAGCTAATCTCGTTTTATTTGACCAAGATTTAGCTATTTGCTTGTGATGGTTGAATAAAACATGCCTTTTGAAAATGAAGACAAATCCAGCTTCACTCGATCATTCAACTACCTCTTCAGAGTCGGTAAAATGCATATTCAAATTCTTTCATAAAAATTATATTCATACTAGGGATGGGTAGTGGGGGGTTGAAATTCGATTTTCTCCGAATTTAGAACATTGCCAACCATTCGATTATTCGGTTCGAAATTCGGTGGTGCAAATTCGATTTAATTCGAATTTTTTCGAATTTCGAAAATTTTTTTTTAAGTGAAACTTCTTAGTCGAGTTCGGAGATATTTGCGTTAAATATATAACACCAAGTCATAAAATCTGTATCGTTCAATTTAAAAAAATTAGGAGTCGAATTAAAGGCTTGTCCTTTGGGTCTGCAACATAGTTTTAGTTCTATGAAAAGGGTTGCCATAGGTTAGAAAATCAAATTCAAATAATCGCTTCGGCAGATGTTTGCGTTAAATATTTAACACCAAGTCATAAAATCTGTATGGTTCGTTCGGTTTTCAAAAAGGGGGTAGGTGCCAAATGAAATGTAGATGTGTAACATGGTTTTAGTTTTGTGCCATATGTAAAAAATCAAAATCATGTTATTTATTAAGTTAAATAAATTACTCCAATATGGGAATCAATCGAAATGGTTTTGAATAAACTTTATTTTTTAATTACATTTGGGAGGGTTGCCACCTGTTTGAAAAGTCGAATTTATTTAAAGAAGTGTTGTACTTAAAATACTATGCAGCAATTAAAATATTTTTGAGTGCGCACCTGTTTAAAAAGTAAATCTAAAATTACACTGTGCGACAGCCGAAACCAGCCCTTACTTTGTTAACAATTTCTGAATGTCTACCCATCCAGTAGTAAAACGCTCGATGGATTTGCAAAAGTTAGCTCGTATTTTTATTTTATGGCCTACTAAAGTTTTCATATCTCGGCCTAAGTAGTTTTCAAAAAAGTCGAAAAAATAGTTAAAATAAATGTCTGAGCGAAATTAAAGGTTAAGATATATATATTAAAATTTCTTGGGAAATATTTTCGTAGAACATTTTAACCCATTAGCTCCCGCCTAAAACGGTCATATTTGACCCTTACTTCAAGAAATCTTGCAAAAAGCAAATTTGGCAGATCGTTTATGGATTGCTATATTCTAAAAAATTATTCTCCGGAAAATTTTACTAGGGGTCTTCTCAGGCAAAAGCTTCGTGCCACTAACGTAAAAGCCTCTAAAAATTTAAAATAAAAAATCAACAAAGAAACTAGTTTTTTTATAAAAAAAAATTTTAAATTGAGTTTGGAATAATAGTTCCTTCTTGGCACAGATTTTTTGTTTTTTATGCATCAGATCGAAAAACATGTATTTTTTTCCTTGAATCCCTAAGACAAATGGATTGCCACACACACAGATGGCAAATTTAGTCAGAAAGAAAAAATTCGAAGAGTTGAATTTTTGGAAATAAAGATGAAATTCGATTTTTTCTGGAAAAATTCGATTTCATCCGAATTTTAGCAACACAAAGTTCGATTTCGAAAATTCGCCATTTTGGAGCTAAAATTCGATTAAAATTCGAATATTGAAGCTTCGAATATCGAATATCGAATTTACCCATCCCTAATTCATACAACAGCGAATTCCCGTGTACTTTAATAACTGCTAGAGTAGTTTTGCCAGGAAAAAATCCTTAAAAGCTGTTAGTGGACTTGTTTGATGTAAAGCACTTAGTTGGCTATTTCCACACATTTGAAATTACGAATTTTTGCCACTCTCATACCACTGTGCAACGCCCCAACGGAAAGATTTATGTAAATGCTTTATTGTCAGATTCAAATGAACTGTTTTTAATAAACAAACCACCACGTGCATATAATAGAAACTATATACATACAATGTATGCACTTACCTTTACTAAATTGTTCTTGAATATTCCAGCAATTAGAAAAAACTGAATATAGATATAAACTCCTCAGACGCTAATCACACGAAATGACATTTGACTAAGGAACACGTAAATCTTGTTAACAAAAAAGTCAATTGCCGGCAGTTTCTGTTTTTATTGTTCAAGTTCACGTACGCTCAACAATTACAATAGTAAAATAAGACTCACTTGTACAATATAAACAGGTTAAGGCCGATATTCTTGTTCAACATAGCTCACAGTCCATACTCTACATACATATGTAAGTACATACATACATAAGTAGTTTCAGAACAAAATGTATATGTACATATTTATACCACGTTTACATCAAGTCGCTTGTTTTTTCTTCTATTGCGATACTCGTTAGGCGAGAACTTGCGAATGAAACTACAGCCTTTTAACTGTTTTTACAGTAAATACGCAATGCACAATACCCTGCAGGGAGTGACGTTAGCTTGTATGTACCTAACTTTAGTCTGTTTACGCTAACGCTAATGCTAATTTTTAACTGTATATTTTGTTTGAAAAAAGCTAACTACTTTTTTGGGGCGATGGCCGCAAAAAATTCAGAGCTCTATACTTCTGCATTACATGTCAACAAACTACTTTTGGACATAAAATGTCAATAAAAAACATTTTTTAATTTTTTATTTGTTTTTACATTTTTATTTATTTATTTTATGTACATTGAACATTGCATATTTGTTCATTTGGCTACATATTCTGAAGTACGTGGTCCTATATTGGATTTCCGTCAGAGATAACATTTAGGGGATTCCCTTAAACGCGAAGAGCAGAAAACTCGAAAACCTCCAAAGTTTTCGAGGCTGTTTTTGGGAATGCACCTTTTTTCAGCCTCGTAAACAATGGAGAAATTCCGAAGTTTGACAGCTCATTCAGAGTTTTTTGTATAATACATCGCATCAGCTGAAATAAATACATATAAAATCAGCATTGAAAATGCCACGAAAAAGTGAAAAATGTAAATTGTATGAATTTATTGATCAAAACGCAGTCAACAATTATAAAGGCAACACTGAAACTTACGAACGACTTTTCGAGGCTTTTTTCGCGACTAATTTGCCTCGAAAGTTTTCGAGGCACGCGAAAATCGCCACTCATACAATTTTTGACAGTTGTTTTTCGAGGCTGGAAAAGTTTCGAGGTTTCGTGGTTTTCGAGCCACTTTCGAGCTTAAGGGAATCCCCTAATTAAAATGATAATATAAAGTAAAATATAAAAAATGTATTCAAAGTAGTTTTTGTTTGAGGATTTTTAAATAGAAACTTGTTAAGAAAACAAACTCCCGATTGCGTTTGCATGACTCCTGCACGACTTTACCACTCACTTTAAGTTGGTTTGGTTATAGCTAAATAAAAGTGAGATATTTATCGAAATCCCACCAAAAAGCTAACTTTAGTTAAGTTGATTATTTTTAACAATTGATAATTTTCCCCTGCAGGGTAGGTATGTATCTATGTTTATAGCCGAACTCAAAACAGCAATTAATGTACATGCAGTGTATATATATATATATTTATATTTCAAAAAACGGTTTCATTGTAATATTTGGTCATGACTTCATTTCAGCATAAGCATTTTCACAGTATGAAAACCGGTTAATCCAGTTTTTTCTTAGTTTCAAAATAGGGAACCGTTTTTTTTTTTTTAATTGTAATTTTTCGAACAACTCGGAAACCGGTTTTGGAAAAAAGGTGAATAATCGAACACCCTAACGTGTACATACGTATATATGTATATAGAATAGTCATCTGATACGGACATAAAGTTCGTTGTTGGAGTGAAACAAATAAATAATTTTTAATCTTACATGCTCTAAAAAAAGGAATTAAATTGAATTAAATTTTTAAAATTAAATAGAATAAAATAAGAAATAATGTGAAATATAGGAGAAAAACTTATAAAGTCAGAATAAAATAAAGGACCTAGTAGATATATACATAAATGCACGTACATAAGTACTATATGTATGTAAGTATATACAAGTACAATTACATATCTAGTATTAGTCGGAGTAGTTATGCCCAATTTCAGATGGCCTATTTAAGAAGAGATTGCTGATTAACTTCAAAAGTTCATTTTCAGATCATACATTTAATCTGCACTTAAATGACCAATATTGGCTATTTAAATATGAGATATGCCACCGTGTGTATGTACCAAATTATTGTATTTAAAGAAGTTCGCCCTCGTCTTGAAACCTTCCGTAAGTAGCCTAACTTTCTGTCAAAATTTTCCGACGTTTTCCCTGTCGACTAGCATTTTAAGCTCTCCGCACTCACGTGTTTCGAGCTCGTCTTTTTTATTACCGAAAAATATGTATTTCTCGTTTCCCTCTCCAACTTTCTAGCTCAAATTTTTATATACGAAGTATACAAATATGCATATCAGAAGAAAGGGGGTTTAATCGCCTTTACAACGGTACTAATTTCTTAAAAATCGTTTGGTATTTTTTTGTTTAAAATAACACTGGTCGACGGCCAAAATTTACCAGAGACGCCGTTATGAAATTCGTATGTAAAATCACCCCCTGATTCCGAAAATCAAGGTTATTTTTAATTTTATGGTACCGTTTTTGAGATATTTGCAATTTACCGTTTTTGAAAAAAAAAAAAAATTGGGTCCACTTAATCATATATATCTCAAGAACGAATTAAGCAATTCCAAAACGGTTTGAAGCTTTTAAAAGGTAATAAAATTTTCTATAAACTGTGCATACAACACTTTTTGCTAGGCCCTGTAGATTCAAAGATAACGAACAATCATTACCGATTTTTTCAATTTTTTTTGTAAAAATATAAAAAAAATTGTACTTTGCGGGGAAGGATCTCGAAAACCTTTTATTTTTTTGCAGATTTTTTTTTTCTCCCTAAGCTCTGTTGTATTACAAAAAAAATAAGCTATCATCGAAGAAAATCGATGCAAAACTACGTAAGTTATAAGCGATCAAATAAAAATACCCAGGTTGCGCAATTTCAACGTATACCTCAAAACGTATGTATGGTATAAAGAAGAGTGAAATATCTAGCTATGCTCTGTTTCTATTGAGTTAAAAGTTCAATTTATGAATGAAATTACCCATATTTTTAACTTTTTTTTTTAATTTATTTATGTTTATACTATATTCTAACAATCTTTATCTTAATTTGATTGGTAATGTCACTGTAGGTACGCTAGCATAGGTTACTCCTCTTGATCTTCCAACGCCAAGTACTTTTGTTTGACAAATATAACACTCTATTGAATGGCAAGTAGGTTCTCTCCATATCATTGGTGTATCAAATTTTGTTTGTTGTCCTGATTCCCACTGAATCAATTCTACTCGACACGATGTACACAAAGTGTTCGGTGTCCATGGTTTTTCAGCATTTTTAGGCTCAATTCCAAAATACTTGGAGTATAAAGTTTTGATATGATCTGAGAACACTCGTCGTCGCCTTATGATAGTATATTGGCCACACATGAAACAGAACATATCTGGATCCTTATTACACTCAAATTCTCGCGTCCTTTTACTCATTTTATTTTTTTTAATAAATCACGGTTTTGAAATTAGACTTATGAACTGAACTATCTCCGGCGAGCCTTGAAGATGTTATGAAGTTTCAAAGCGCATTAACTCATATTTATACTCGGAACAAGAATAAAATTGAAAAAATCAAATCTTACCTAGACAGAAAGGTTCCTTTTTATAACAAGCCGGGAAAAGAAAATACTACCTGTTTTAGATGTAGGCTTTAGAAATTTTCTGTGTCTTATAATTTTGAAAATCTACCTGCATACTTACCCATAACTGACGGAAATACATGTTTATAACTACATGCCTACAGCAGGTTTCGAACCCAACCACTCTTCCTTTCGATGCAACCACTCTACCTACTATAATACAATTCGAGTATTAAAAGTACTATTTGATTTATTTAAAGAAAAAGTGTTATCATTGTTATGGTGTTATTCGTTTATCCGGATAATATCTCACTTGCACTTTATACCTTTAATATATGTATGTATGTATAGGTACATACATTGAAGTTGCGCAACCTGGGTATTTTTATTTGATCGCTTATAACTTACGTAGTTTTGCATCGATTTTCTTCGATGATAGCTTATTTTTTTTGTAATACAACAGAGCTTAGGGAGAAAAAAAAAATCTGCAAAAAAATAAAAGGTTTTCGAGATCCTTCCCCGCAAAGTACAATTTTTTTTATATTTTTACAAAAAAAATTGAAAAAATCGGTAATGATTGTTCGTTATCTTTGAATCTACAGGGCCTAGCAAAAAGTGTTGTATGCACAGTTTATAGAAAATTTTATTACCTTTTAAAAGCTTCAAACCGTTTTGGAATTGCTTAATTCGTTCTTGAGATATATATGATAAAGTGGACCCAATTTTTTTTTTTTTTGCAAAAACGGTAAATTGCAAATATCTCAAAAACGGTACCATAGAATTAAAAATAACCTTGATTTTCGGAATCAGGGGGTGATTTTACATAAGAATTTCATAACGGCGTTTCTGGTAAAGAGAAAAAGTTGAAATTTGTGGTCCAGTGTAATTTGTTTATAAAAAAAATGTTTTTTTCTTTAAATGCGGTTTTTCTCAAATTTTTATAAACGAAGTATACAAATATGCATAGCGATAGAAAGGAGGGTTAATCACCTTTACAACGATATAAATTTTTTAAAAATCAGTTCAAAATTGTTTGAAATATAATTATTTAATTTTTCGAAGACCTGAACTTTGACCCCTTATAGCACCTGTAATATAAGTTTGCACAAAAAAAGTTATACACCATTTAAATAAGAGCAAAAGGAGGACTACGCCTATATTTTTAGGTCTATATATAGGTCAATGATTAAATATAATTTTTTATAAAAAGGTCCTATTTCGAACCTCGAAGGCAAATATCTCGATTTCGGGGGCTAACTTCGAAAAACAGAGAAATTACTTTTTTACCAATGACTCTATCTCTTACAAANAAATATAATTATTTAATTTTTCGAAGACCTGAACTTTGACCCCTTATAGCACCTGTAATATAAGTTTGCACAAAAAAAGTTATACACCATTTAAATAAGAGCAAAAGGAGGACTACGCCTATATTTTTAGGTCTATATATAGGTCAATGATTAAATATAATTTTTTATAAAAAGGTCCTATTTCGAACCTCGAAGGCAAATATCTCGATTTCGGGGGCTAACTTCGAAAAACAGAGAAATTACTTTTTTACCAATGACTCTATCTCTTACAAAAATTGGTTTGGTCCAATACCCAGAAAAATAGTTGATTTTGCCGTACAGTGTTATGGTACATTACCTTTTCCAACTGGGTATATGTAGGAATATAATACATTTCGTTCAGTAGTAAAAATTAAATGCATCAAAACAGCTGGGAAAATCGAAGTGTCAACATAAATATTACCTAAGTAATGAAATATTCTTACGTTCAAGTTTTAGTTGGAATTACTTAGATGTGAGCCATTCATGAAATTAAAAAACTATACATAGTCCACACATAAGTACTACATATCGTCGCCTGGGTAAAAGATTGTCGTAAGCGCAATTTTTACGATTTTTAGTTCTAGATGCTGTTATATATTTTGAACTAAGGTTTTTCGATTGGTGTTATCAGTTTTTAGATATCTCCTTTGGTTTCCGAGATATTTACTAAAATATACGATAGTTTAGTAAAAATTTAGTTAGTGGTGCAGTCATGTTAAAAATTGTGTTCTCCATTTTTGGATATCTCCGAGATATTTAGTAAAAAGTGTCGTTAATTTAGTAGAAATTTTGATCACATTTTGTCGTATATCATACAAAGTGGCTGCCAAATTGTGGACAAATGACGCTTACGACAAAGTTTTAATTAAATAAATAATAAACACAGAACTAATTAACAATAAACATTAAAAATTAAATAATTTAATAAGTTTGTGAACTAGTAACATTTTCAGAGGCTTTGGAGAAACTCTTTGTTCGCGTTTATGAGAAATTGCTTTCCAAACTTCAATCGCGATTTCCCACAACCTGCCGAAATTAGCATACGAAAATCTTTTATCCAGGCGACGATACATATATATGTATATGGATGTTTGTACATTAGACCGTATCACGATTTATATAAAAAAAAACAAAAAAAAGTTGGGCACCTTTTTCTTCACAATTGGGAACATTAATCTTATTCTTAATCTTTATCTTAATCTTAAACTTAATCATAAACGAAATCACAATCTTAAACTTAATCTTAATCTTAACGTCAATATTAATCTTTATCTTAATAATAATAATACATTGGCGCTTACACTTACAAATTTGTAATACATAAGTACCGAAAAACCGAATTGAAACCAAAAAAATTCCAGTCTTATTTACATCAGTGATGGGCAAAATTGTATTTACTAAGTATTAAGTACTAAGTACAAAAGTATTTAGGTATTTTGTGTTGTTGTAAATACCAAAGTACTATTTACTTAGGTATTTAGGAGCTGCTAAATACCCAAGTACTATTTACTTAGGTATTTAGGAGCTGCTAAATACCCAAGTACTATTTACTTAGGTATTTAGGAGCTGCTAAATACCCAAGTATTATTTACTTAGGTATTTAGGTGGTGCTAAATACTCAAGTAAAAGTATTTAGGTATTTAGGAGCTATTAGATATTAAAGTAAGAAAAACTTGAGTATTTAGGAGCAGTTAGATACCAAAGTACAAAAAACGAAAGTATTTAGCAGACGCTAAATACTCTGGTCCAAAGTACTCAGGTACCTTGGGGATGCAAAATACTTTCACTAAAGTACCAAGGTATTTAGTCGATGGCTAAATACTTTCAAACTAAATAC
>NW_016173959.1:0-6250 GCF_001687245.7 Rhagoletis zephyria
AGAATAAGCTGGGTTCAAATTACGTTGTTCAAGTTGTAAATTTTGAGCACAGATTTTGAAAATTGAACTCACTTAATTTGGACGTTCTAAATTCAATAGCATCCCCTGATTTACCAGATTGGCTCCGGTTTTTGAGATAAAGATATTTGAAAATTTGATTAAATTTTAACTATTTTATAAATAACTCCCTCAGTTTGATGTTATTTTACTAAAATTTTGGACATAGCGGTTTTTTAATATTACCTTAATTATTCCTTAACTTTGTCGAAATGGGTGCATTTTAACGTATAGCTCATTACTCAGATATGTGTTTTTGCAGTATAACTTTAGCTTCATATTTGAATAATAAATTGTATGCGTGTTATATGTTAAAGTGAACCTATACCTAATTTTTAACCTGCTTAATTGGAGGAGTTATAATGCAAAATAACGTCTTGGGGCAACCAGTTGTATGCGAGCTAGATTTTAGAGTGAACCGATTTCGATGATTTAATGAGTTAAGTGAAGCGAATGTTAAAATAAAAGCGTGTGCAAAATTTTAGTAAAATATCTTCAAAACTGAGGGAGTTTTTTTTATAAATTAGTTCAAATTTAAGCAAATCTCCATGTACCGTTATCTCGAAAACCGGAGCCAATTTGGTAAAACGGGCAATGCCATTAAATTCAGAACGTCCCGATTAAATGAGCTCAACTTTCAAAATCTTTGCACAGCGTAATTTGAACCAAACTTTTTTTTTTCACCCGTGCGCACTTGTGCTCAACAACATATTAACTAACATATTAACTATGTTGACATAACGGTTGTTTCTAACAGCCAAAACGAATCGTGATAGATATAAGTTGCGCTCCAGCAGCAGTACGATTCGCAGATTTTGCAGGATTTAGTTCGAAAAGTGTTCTAGCAATTTCGGGAGATTAAAATATGCTTACTCTCAGTATGAAGTTGCAGGATTTAGTCCAAAGTTTTTCTTCCTGCAAATTCATGAAAACTGTAAAATGAAGGGCAGTGTGGCATAAGAAATATTTTTAGCAGAATAGAAGCCAAATGTACCAAAATTACGAAATCTTTTGAGAATTAAAATGTTGTGTGTAAGAATTTTTTCCTGAGTAAATAGTTCCGTAAACAAACATCTGACATTTATATATCTGCAGGAAAAATGTTTTTTTTTGCGTTCCAGCAGTTTTTCTCAGTTCTTCGACCATTGCTCTCTCTTGTGGGAGATATTTTGCTTTTTGAAAGTTCTACAAGTTTTAGTCCAAAAATCGCTGGAACCCACCTATAGACAAATGTACACATAAATGCTCAGAATGAATAGAGAAGTCGATTAAGCAACGTCTGTCTGACTGTCCGTACGTGTACACGATAACTCGAGCAAAAATTCAGATATCTCACCGAAATTCGGTATGTTGGTTTCCCTTTACCCAAGGTAGGTTGATATTAAAAATGGGCGAAATCGGACTATAACCACGCCCCTTTCCGAGAAATGCAAAAACTACGATATTTCAGTAAATATGGGAACCCCATTGCTTAAAATTAGTATAAGAAGTCGAATTTTGGGGGAAAATAGTATAATTATAAAATTTCTGGAAAATGGGTGTGACCCCGCCTTCTTATGATGGAATTCTGCATCTCAGTAGCCGCACCAGCAATCCTTGCCAAACTCGGTACGAGCCTTGCATAGGATCTAGCTAAGAAATCTGTTGAAAATCTTTGAAATCTGGCAATAACCACTTCCACCTCCCACATAACGGTAATTTACAGAAACACGAAAACTGTGATAAATCAGCTAGTTGACTCAAAATCGATAATTACCACAACTACTTAGAACTAAATTAGTTTATTCTACATCTCTGGATAATGGGCGTGGCGCCGCCCCCTTATGACCACAAATGTGTATCCCGTTAACTGATTCATAAATTTCTACCAAACTCGGTGCACTTAATAACATTCAAATCGGACTAAAATTACACCCACTTCCCATGTAACGGTAAATTTCAGACATCCGAAAACTCCGATATTTCAATTACACCAATAGTTAATAGTCACATCAATTTCTTAACAATAAATAAGACAGCTATAGACTTAGTGGAATTGGGCGTGGTACCGCCCAATTTATGACTACAAGATGTATCTCGGTAGATTTCTACCAAACTTGGTTCAATTATTGTATTAACTCTATTTGAGCATATTATAGAAAAAGTTTGAAATCGAGAAAACCCCCTGCCTATCAAGCAAATGTACTTAAAGAAAGGTGAAACGACGATATTTGATACCTGCGCCGGGTACATAAAATTCGGTTTCGCCTGAACTTATACTGCTTCACTTGTTTTTTTTTTTCTATTTCAGCGATATATATGTTTATTCCTCGTCTAACTTCTGAAGCACTCGATGGAAATGAATTAGACTTATATTTATCGATTTTTAAAAAGATTATGAATAGAATTATATCTAAAACATAAGTGTGCCCACAAATTAAAAAAAAAGCATTTATTTGTTATTCTAGATTTACAATGAAAATGCGGTAGACCGCTACTGCGTGCAAATACGTTTATATGATGGTTGTCTGTATGTGAGTGTGTGTATGTTTAAATGGTTGTTTGTATATGTGTATATGTATATGTAAGCACACATAAAATACTTGCCTTTATTTCTCTAACGTTTGCCCTTGCCTCCTACTATTTCTTACCCTTTCCACGAATGCTCATGGGCTCATCCACCAAATATTTACCTTTACTTTCCATTTAATTAAATTGAGCCGTTGCGGACTGACAGCAGTCAGCATAAATTTCAACCACCCGTGGTAAACAAGAAAACAAAAACGCACGCCGCACAACACCCACTGTTTGGCGTTGCTACTGAAAGTATATAAGTATGTAGCTTGCTACTGCACCGTGGATTTATTAAGCGTAATTCGGAGAAATTGATTGTGGCATTTCAGACTTTTGAAACCATTTAAAACGCACCCTCTCCCGGCGAAAGTCGTAAAGCTTGTAACTTACAAGGCTACGCACTTGGCGAGAGGTGAATACGTACATACTTTTACTAATTGACGTGCATACTTACATTCATAAAGTGTATACATATTTAAGTAAATGTGTTTACGTGTGCGAATATATGTATGTAGGTGGTAAATATCTTCTCTACCTTCCATTAATAAGTTCTCTTAAAAACTTTGTTACACTTTTGAAGAAATTCTTGTGCGGCAATGAGATTGTTAATTTACGCGCGTTGGCATAGCATGCTGATGAAAAATTTCCTTCAAGTATGGCCTCACTCAACTGCTTTTATCGAAAATTTCTAATTCGATTTTCGTTTGACTAACACTGCTCTACAGGCAATAAAAAGCCAGAATGGCAGTAATATTACTAGCGAGAGATATGATTGTGCTTCTTGGCATTATGTTACAGTGGCATGCCTATACTCAATCCCGCCTCAAGATTAAGGCAAACAATGGAAAACAAAAATTGTATTTATAAGAAAACAAATAGATTGTGTTCCTAATTAAAGATTCTTTTAAATTGTTTTGTAGCGATCTGACCAATTTTAATAGCCGATAGCTATATGTACGAATCATGTATTTATTTTACAATGATAATAGAAAAATTCAGTGCATCGCTAGATTTCAATGCAAGATTATAGAGGAAAATTAAGCTAAAATGCATTAATAAATTAAAATTTAAGAAAACTGTTACAAAAAAAATTAACAAATAACAAGTAAAAAAGTCTAAGCTCGGGTTAAATAGAGTTTAGTAGGTGTTCTAACCCCGTGTAAATCCAAGTTTCCAACTTTTTGCAATAAAAGAATATAATTCAACAAATGTTCTACTAGAATTCAATGGGCTACAAAACTGCATACTAATGCATCTAATTAAAAAAATTTACGAAAAAAAAAATTTTACGAAAATTTGTTGATTATTTTTTTTTTAATTGCATAAATTTTTAAGGCCGTGTCACTCGATTGGTACATTTGTACATATTGGTATTTTTATTTTGTTATCAAAAGATTGGTACAGTACAGCAATCTTCTATTGAAAAATTTCAGCAAATTATTTTTCGTGATTGGGATAAAGAAAAATATTTGCGTATTCACACAATTGGGATACGATTTGCACCGAATTTCGGCAATTACCCAATCGTGTGCATTTAAACTTGTATTTATACGGATATTGTTAAAACAATAAGCTATAGAAAACTAACCTAAATTAAGTAACAACAAAAATATCATTTTTAAACTTGTCAAAATTTGGTGTGACTAAAATTTTTCGACTAAATACTATACATAAATTGACTATGATTACTCAGCCGTCAGCTGTCATAGCAGCACAATGCCACTTATATTTCACTTACAAACAAAATACGGGCACGAATTTCAAAATTTCAACCCTGCTTGTGTGAAGTATTTTAAACTTATCAGTACCTTTCTCTTAATCAAACTATGTTGAAATAAAAGTGAAATTAAAAAAGAATTTGTTATGCAGTAATAAGGGGGTGGGGCTACGCTTATTTTCTAAAAATGTATAATCCTATTTTCCGTTAAAATGTCATTGCAGATGTCAATTTTGAGTGAATAAGTTCCAGTGTTGACTAACACCATCACGTTAACCGATTTCGATAATTCTTTTTTCATCGGAAAAGTGGTACCTCAAGGGTGGTCCCATACTAATTTTGTTTAGATTCGATAATTGGATCGTGAAGAAATTAACGACAATCTTAAATTTGTATACGAGAATTGAAGTCGGTTTTTTTGTTTGCCTAAAAATTACTTGTAATACCATCCGTGCTTGGCTCAAAAAAAATACACGTACCAAGTTTCGTTAAGATATCTACATATTGACTCGATATATTGTGTTCACAGATGGACGCACGGACGGATGGACGCACAGACAGACAGTCACGGTGCTCGATTTCAGTCGATTTCTTTTTTCATTTTGAACATTTCTGTATATGTACATTTTTCTATAACTTACTCGTTTCCTTTAGGTTGTTACACCCTTGTGCACAAGTGCACAAAATCTTCAAAACACACGAAAGAATCAATATATTCACAGAACCGGGAGCCAAATATAGTATAACTGCGTTTTTAATTTTTCTCTCTGATTTCAGGAGTTTTTTCTAAAGGACTTTGAAATTTCTAGGATATGACTGAATACAAAAATTATTTAAAATATTTGATGCATTGTCGAGTAACAATTTTGTACGACATGGCGTATGAGTAACATTATTTCTGGCATCTATTTCGTACGTTCCACGTTCCTCAACTTTTCTGGATAAAACCTATAAAACTGCCAAAAAGCAAAATTGCTCTCACGCTTTTAGGGTAAAAACGGGTAAATCTGTCAAATACACCGTGGACGCGTTTTTTTTTTTTACATAGCAATTTTTTTGTCATTTGGCGATCTGCTAAATTGTAGGTAAATACAAAAGCAAATTAACAAAAATACTTACAAAACTGGATATTTTTTAGCTACCATACATCTTATAAAGTAAAAATGCAGATGCGCTTTTTTTTTTTGCTTATTAAACTTTCAATTCGATGAACAGATGATAGTTTGACAGAGAACCGAGTACGGGAATGCTTTCTGTTAATTATTGGAACTTCTTCCGAGTTAGGTAACGCAACTATTGTTTCACATTTTCATTTGACCATTCAAAAGTGGTTTATTTATCCACCGATTTTCATCAGTATTAGTTTTTGTTGATTTATTTTTGCTTAAAAAAATAAAGGAAGTCTTCGAGTACAAAAAAATGCATTTTTAATTGTATGCAACGGGATTACATAAGTACAGATAATTATATAGTTATAACAACAACTATAAATAATTAACACTAATAGATATAAATAACAAGCAAACTACAATAAACACTCGCCTTGGAAAAATTTTAAAAGTAAAATTGTAAATGTAGTAAATTTTTATTGCAAAATTGGTAATAATGATTAATAGCTATTATTATAGCTATATTATTATTCTGTATTTTATTTAATCTCATTTAAATTGATACAAATTTTGAAGTTAAATATTTAGACTATTTGAAATGTAACGAAATATAAAAGACCTCGCTTTGTAACGGGTGATTTTTTTGAGGTTAGGATTTTCATGCATTAGTATTTGACAGATCACGTGGGATTTCAGACATGGTGTCAAAGAGAAAGATGCTCAGTATGCTTTGACATTTCATCATGAATAGACTTACTAACGAGCAACGCTTGCAAATCATTGAATTTTATTACCAAAATCAGTGTTCGGTTCG
>NW_016173959.1:9728-11403 GCF_001687245.7 Rhagoletis zephyria
GCCTCTCTCTTCTTGTTGCGGCAAATACGTCTCGCTTCCCTCTTCAGATCCCTATAGCGGTCCCACATAGCGCGCGTTGCGCCCGATCGCAGCGTGGCCCTGTAGGCGGCATCTTTTTTCTCTGCAGCTTCCTGACACTCCTCATCGTACCAGTTGTTCTTTCGGGCTCGCTGAAATCCGACTACTTCTTCGGCGGCGGTACTTGCGTTCCTCTGAGTTATCATTTATTTGTAGACCTGTGCAATTTGTGTTGGCTTGCTCGTTGAAGCTTTAATCAAATTTTGGGCAAAGAATTCATGCGGATTCTCCAGTCACTCATTCCATTATCAGTTTATGCAACAGAAATACTTATATTATAATTGATTTTTTTGAGAATAATATGCTTAAAAAAATGATTTTTACTTTTTAATTAATTAATGGTATCCCACCATACACTATTATATTTTACAATTCCTCTTTCACAAGCGTCAGGTAGCTGTTTCACGGGTGAATGTCATGAAACCTGTAAATTTCTATCTGTTGTCCTATCGTTGAAATTAAATTAGTCTAAACAATTTCATTAGGAAATATGTTTGGATATTTAGTGTCAAAAATACATACAAAATACACTTTCACTTACATACATACATACAAGCATACTTCGCACCACAACGCACTAGCCACACGCAAACTAACACTAATTGCCTCAAAAGCATTTGACCTACAAAATATTTTCCTCTATTTTTAACCGACTTCAAAAAAAGAGGAGGTTATTAATTCGTCGGAATATTTTTTTTTTGTTATGTATGTTACCGCATAGCTTTGGACCACGTCAACTGATTTCGATAATTCGTTTTCCATTGGAAAGGTAGTGTCCCACTACCCACTGGTCCCATACTAACCTGGTTTAGATTCGATCATTGGATAATGGAAAAATTAACGGTACTCATAAATTTTTATATGAGAATTGAAGCGGTTTTTTTTTTTTTTTTTTTTTGCTTAAAACTTACTTGTTAACCTTCTCTTCATGTGTAATATAATAGCAAAGTCAAGGCTCCCGGTGCAACATCCTGCTCCATATCAGCCATCTATACCTAGCAAAAGTTCCGGTTGACATTTGCGCGTGTCACATTGGCAACGCTTGTTGTCCATGTGCGAACTTCGCTCTTCGACCATCTGTAGTGTGGTTGTTGATAACAAAGTCAAAGCATGTTTCCATTGATGTGCATGAAAGTTGAATACTGTTTAATTATTTTATAGAACTACAGCAGAATCTGGATTTCGCGTGCACTGTCCGCTGGCGAGGACAGCACATAAATGCATACAACTTAATTAACATGTAGGGCAACCTAGAATGCAGACATACATATATACATACATACGTATACGTTTATGTACAAATGTGTACATGTTCACTGGCCATTTATGCAACATACTACATGAGCACGCTTCAATAATTGATTGTTGCGGTTTTTTCTTTAGACAATGATGACAGTTTTTCCTTTCCTGTTCTCGCAAAACGTGCGTACTAACCTGATTTCCAGCTAAATATATATATATATGTATGTGCGTATGTACATACATATGTTTGTACAAATTAGAAATTAAGAAAGATCTTTATTTCTCTTGTTGAGTTTAACGCTAACCATTTAAAGGTTTTAGGTGGGATTAACCAATATACATACACACATAAGTA
>NW_016173960.1:0-11403 GCF_001687245.7 Rhagoletis zephyria
CATAGATCGTTGCAGCTGCAGCGCGAAGCGAAAGGATGACCAACTCCCACCTTCTTCCGCGCATTCACAATCTGCCGGTTTAATATTTATTTTGTTTCGTCCAAATTCGAGTTTTAATTCAGAAACATAAAATTTAATTACATTGCTGATATTTTGAAAGCTAAATATATAAAATCCACAGCAATTGTGATGAGCAAAAAAGCAGTACAAAATTGTTTTCTCGGCGTTCATTGTGGCATACCCTTTTGCGTCTGGTGCTTTCCTGGCAAAGTTATAAATATCACGCAAAGCCGCAAAGTTCTATCTGGCATCCACCTTAAGTACGAATATAATTTCTTGCTGAAAAATGCAGCTAAGAAACGGAAGAGCTTTGAAATGTAAACACAAAAAAAAACCGTAAGTGTATTATCTTTAAAAATATTTATCTAACAAACATATTATTTAGGAAATAAAACAAACAGAATAAACATATGAACATACATTAGGATGCAACACTCTCCATAAAAAATCGGTAATGTTTCGGTGTCCATTGGAATTATAAAATTACTATATTTTAAGATTTCCGCCACAATATTTCGTAATAATGTTAAGATTGACGTGAGCTGGACTAATTTGGAAACACCTCAAAAAATCGAGATTTTTTAAACAAAATAATTTTTTAAAAATATTTGTTCTAAAAGTCTCCACCTATGGTAGAAGAGGTTTAGTCCGAAAAGGTCTGCAAACAAATTTTCTTAAATTTTATCAACGGAATCAAAATACTGACACCCAAATTCATAAAAAATAAAAAATAAACTGTAACTCGAAGATTTGTGTGAAAATTTCACTTTATAGAACTATTTAAACTTCTTTTATTTTTTATGAACAAGGCCATGAGAATTTAGAGGTATTTTCAAATTGGTCCAGAAGTCTTAAAATAACCTAAATTGTATAATACCAGTGGTAAAATCTAGTCAATATTTTTGGTGAGGCACCTTAATGTACATACATACATGTATGAAATATTTTAGGATATAATGACACTCTAACCTTGAAATATGAAGGCAAACATTAAAACATTTTGCGGAATTGTTAAATTGAAAAACATACATACATATATTTATATTTACTTCAATTCTAGGTAGTTAATTTCAACGTAATAGTACTTATAAAGTAAGGCTGGAAATGTAAGTACTTCGAGTCGGGTTGAAGATTACTGAGGAATGAACAGAGCTCTTAGGATAAATTCTGTAAAATTCCTCTAACAAAACCGATTTTTATTTTCTCGTTGTTCAAGCCAGCGCTACCTGTGCTAAGATATTTTGCCGCACGCATAAAAGTATGAAAATCAAATAAAGTGGTAACTATTATCATGGCGGTTATAGAACAACCGAGGCTATCACAATTTCAATAAAAGTCAGCAATTCAGCAATGCCTCTCAGGTAACGAACGCTTCGAGATGACATTCTTTACCAGTGTGAGTACAATCGAAGTGCTGGCGGTTTTTATCGTTAATTTTTGGTGACATCTTCTACTCGAATTCGCTAGTCGAGCAATCTTGTTAACTCATTCACCTTACAGATAAATATCTTACTATGAAATACTCATACATACATACATACATGTGTAGTAAAATTGTTAGCAAAGTATATATATGTATGTATATAGTATGAGTAAGTAGAAGATACTCCTAACTGATAATTGTTAACGGCTTCTAATGTGAGCTAACTGCCAGCTGACGCTTGCTGCCAGCCAGAGTACAAAACGGGTACACACTTAGCTAACAACGATTGAAAACATACGTATGAATAATACTAGTACTTTTCTCCACTCACGTTTCCTTATCAGCTTTTTTAGCGTACTTAAGCTACAAATGTTTGCGATTAAATTTTACCAGTGCGAATTCACTTGAGAGTTTCGTCACAAATACATACATACATACGTATACCCAACAAACACTAAAAAAATATTTCTCCAACCTTGGAGAAAGTCATAGTTGTCAAGTTGATATCCGACATCATTCTCCAATTCATCGCTAACTTTGGGACTGGAAGTTGAGATGAACTGGAGAAAAAAAAATTTCTCCAACATGGTGGCACGTACGCATTGAAAAATATAAAATCGACGCGTAGATACGTAAAAAGTGATAGAAAACGAATTTTTAATTATCAAGTGAAAAACTAAAGTTATATAAAGTGGAAGATTACCAACAAAAAGTAAATGTCTTCAAAGAAAATAAAACGCGAAGTGAATCAAAAGATAGACTTACTGTAGACGCGTTGAAGTGAAATATTGTAATACGATATTGGTTAACTACAGGTTACAGAATGAGTAAGAAAATAAATAACTAATATTTTAATTTATCTAGTTCGTTTCAATCAAAAAGGTATACATTATTTTACTATTTCAATTGCAGTATTTCAATATGGTTGAGACCAATTGGAGAATCACATTGGAGTTCAAGTTGAGAACTAGCTTTTTCTCAACTTGAGAATCAGGCCGTTTTGTTGAGAACGCTGTGATCCTTTACTGGAGGTTCTGTTGAGAAACAACTTTGGAGATTTGCAAAATACCTTAGCTCCCAACTTAAAATAAAGCTGAGCTGAAAGCTAAATGTATGTTGGGTAATTACTTAAATCAAATTGCTATCAGGCTAATGGTTACGGAAATCATTTTCATGTACTAGTTTGCACTGGTTATTTGAATAAGTGTAGATTAGTTAGATGGAAGGAATGACAAGCATTATTTTTTTCTAGAATTGTTTTCCTTAATTAGGGTACTACGATTTCAAAAATTAATCACTAAGGTCAAAGTAATTTCACAATTTCCATTATAAATAGAAGTTATTACCAGAGGCCGAAAATAACCGTCCAATATCAATATTTTTATTTTTAGATCATTTCAAACTCGTTCTTTTTTGAATTAGAAATAATGTTTTTAATTTTGCATTTATTTTTTTCGGCCAAATTGAAGCGTTATTTGGATTTAAATATTTTTTCGATCACTTAATACGTCAACTTAATGGAATAAAAAAAATTTAGAAACCCCATAAGTACAGTGGTCAAAATATTTTTTCGTACAATGAGCTTTTACAGTACCTGTTCGCAGTATTTTTCAAGAATTTTTTTACGTTAATTTTTCACGAAAATACATTTCATATTCTAATAAAAACAGTATAAATGAAATGTTGAACTTTTTGCAAAGCTTAAAAAAATTCAGAAAATTTTCAACAAAATTTTTATTCAGAATTTTTAGCAAAAAATTTAGCTCGCATTCAATCTTTCTTATAACGCATGGGCAAAATGTATTTTTGTACGGAAGAAAACGCTCCACACCATTGAGGAAAATAATATAAATAATAAAAAAAATAAAAAAAAAATATAACAAATTAACGTTAATATTTAGCGACTTGAAACGTGTACGTTATTATACTGAAATTGAATGAGCTACAAAACTTTTTTTTTAACTTATAAAGGGATGTGTTATGTAGCACATCACGGCTTTCCACTACATGTTGTAAAAAAATATATTTAAAACAGTTAAATTTTATGCTATGTATGTTTCTGCTTCTTTGATTTAAGAAAGCCACAAGCATATTTCCAATTGTTGATCGTTTTGAAGCTAAAATCCATTTAAAAACAATTTTCCACAAAAGTTCGATTTACCTAAACACAACTCTACACAGAAATACATTCATACATATAGTCACAAAAAATGCAAAAGGCCGTAATTAACATGTAAAAAGTCGTAACTATTTAATAATTTTTTTTTTGTACAAAACGATGTGGGGTTTGGATTTCTATGAATTGCATCAAATCAATCAAACTAATTAATTTTAAATTTTTTGTTAGTTAGGCCTTTTGAGTTCATTTTTTTTCATTTCTGATTACGATTGTAACCTATTCACTAACAGCTTTTGAAAGAAAATTTAATGCATTTAAATGTAAACGTACTTTCGTCAACACAGATTTGAAAATCTCAAACATTTCTTAAAGTTTTTTTTTTTTGCAAAAAGAAAAATAAAAAGAATTTTGTACAAAAATCCAATCAATAAAATTTTGTTGCACACTCACTTTTTCTCGTTATCCGCAGCAGCACTGCCGCCAACACTAATACAGCAACAATTGGTACAGCCAACAGGCTGAGCACCTTGTAATCCAGCATTTGCAAATGGTCCAACAAGCTATCGTAGTAATCCATTTTCAAATTGGAGGCTATCCAAAAATTATTTGTTGTAATTAAACAACAACAAAAAAAACAATGCACAAAAACTGCTTATATATGAGTTAAAAAGAAACTCAACACTACACTTTCCTTCTTTGTTAAATTGAATAAAAAATGTAACAGTCCTTTCCGTTCTTTAGGCGCGCGCTTCTACACACACTCGCTTACTTGTGCCAATTGAAAAGGATTGTTGAGAAAAGAATGTCCTTTGCTTGTATACAAAATAGAAGCCACTAACACATTCACTTTGCACTATGGACACATGTACAACACATTAACAATTGAGGCAGGATGCGTGTTTGTTGTTGTTGGCAGTATCTGTAGATACTTATACTTGGATTTGTAGGTAGGTATGTATCCTGCTACTACGTTCTTTAAATTGTTGCACCAACCACCGCCAGTCACGTATGTCGAATGAAATATAGCTTAGCGTCACTTGCTTGATTTACCCTTGCTGCTTCGCTTCGATAGGCTGGCTTTGGTTTGGTTGTGGCTGCGTCTGTAGCTATGACGGTGCAAACAGAAAACACGTGTTGGTTGTTCAGCGCTCAGCAATACAGATACAAATACAATTGCAAACAAGTACGCGCACTCGCACACTCACTGTCCGCTTGCGTGGGTTCAATATCCTTTTAGAATGTGTCTGCTATTGCGTCAGATCCTTGTGCGGCGCTCTCTCACTCACTCTCTGTTCTTTTATATTGCCTTTAGCTTACTGCTCTGCGGGTGTGCGTTGTGTTTTGGACTTCGTTGAAGTTTCTGCCGTCTGCTTGCCAGATGTGCGCGCTCGTTGTAAATAAATTAATGCAAACACCTTTATTTACATAGAAATTTCTTTTTTCGTACTGCGTCTGCTTCTTTTTCTTATTACTTTTTTTACTTGTTGTGTTGTTTTTTTTCTTGTTTCGTTCGTTTGCTTAGCTGCACAGCTCAACAGTGTCCTTACGTGTTGCTCACGCGTTCAGTCACCGTCACACTCGCGTTTGTGCTCTGGAACTCGCTCACTCACTCGCTTGCTTTTCGTTGAATTACAGGGTGTGCCTGCAATTTTATTTTATTTTTATCTTTTTAGATGCTCAAGCAGAGTCCTTGCGTTGGTTCACTTTTTCTTCGTTTGAATCGCGCGCGGTTTCACTTTCGTTTTGCTCTGTTCCGTAAATCGTTTGTTTTTAATTTGTTGCTCGATCGTTTATCTTTTCGCTTATACCGTTTGTCTAGTTGCTTGACTGCTTAATTCAACTGTCATGTGCGCTTTTGCTTTTACAAAGTTTCTATTATGTTTGTACAGTGTTAAGTTATCATCGATAATGCGCATAGATTTTCGTAACTGTGGTCTGGTCATTTGGCTGCTCGTAGTTGACAGGACATGTATCGCCATGTTCACACTGCTCGAATGCACGGCTAGCTGTTGGGGGCTTCAAAACCGCTGCCCCAACAAAAGTTTCATGTGGAGCTTACTTCCTTCCACACGGACACTTTGCGCTACGAACAACACTCTGCAGTGCGAATGTTTTTTATGTGATTTTTTCACGGTTTTTCACTAATAAATATAATAATTTTTAAAATTTTCAAACCGAAAGCTACGTAAGCGTGCACGTTTTTTCACGTTCAATTGGACGTGTCAAATGTTGAAATGCATTTTTCAAATGAATGTCACGAATTTCCATGCACTTACGCGAAGCAAAATAAATAGCACTACGTTTGATGCTTGCTATACTTTTTTTTTTACTTTTTTTGGGTTTCTTACGTAAGCTCCTTTTTTGTAGGTTACTGCTTTTATGTTGGTATTGAAAATTTTTTCCAAAACTAACGCGATATCATACTTTGCTGTGCTACACTTTGCCTGTGCTATTGTTCTCGTTGTTGTAATGTTCAAAATTTGAAGCGAATATATATTTTATATTTTTCAGCGCGCTTTCACGACAAATTATTATTTATAGTGTCACAAATGTCGCGACTATTTAA
Source organism: Rhagoletis zephyria (assembly GCF_001687245.7). NCBI lineage: Eukaryota > Metazoa > Arthropoda > Insecta > Diptera > Tephritidae > Rhagoletis > Rhagoletis zephyria. The sequence continues at coordinate 6,169 of NW_016173960.1, forward strand.
CGGGCTGACAACGCGCTTTTGTTTTCTATTTATTGTTGTTTTTATAAATTTTGTATTTTTATGTATTTGTTTTAGTTCTTATTTCTGTTTAAGAAAATTTTACATTTTATTGTGCTGTATAGTTTTCTATTTGATTTGCAGACGCGCGGAATTTTCACACCCACACCACTTAATATGTACATATGTATGTATGTATGTATATAAGTCCGTCTATAAATATTTTTGTCACGCCAACAAAGTATTTTTAATAAGTCGTTTGTGATTTGCTGTTTATTAATTTTTTTTAGTAATTTTTTTATCTCTTTTACTTTTTCCCCTTTTTGTTCCGTTTATAGTTTTTGTTCATAACTTTTCAAAAATTGTATTCTCGTCGTTTGTAAATAACCACTTGCTTGTTCGCTCATTTGCTGCTACTTATTAAGTTTAGATATTTGATTAATGTACATACATCTTGACTGTCAACAAGTATTGATGATTAGCTGTTAACATGCAAAAACTTCACACGCGCTAGTAGGTACTCATTAACAATATTTTTACGCCTTTCTTAACTGCGAAAGATCAACAACTTTTCAAAACCAGCAATTGTTTTTGCCCACAATTTTCTGCTTTGCAATTATTTCACAATTTTATTTGTTTGCGTTAAAATAACATTAGTAACTTTTCACTTCTATTATAACAAAATTGACGCTTTCAAAAAATTAAATATTTTACACATGTATGTATTCGCATATGTATGTATTATTTAGCGTTATTAACGGCGTAGCAATCAAATAGTTGCTCCTAAACGCGCACAAGTGTTAACACTTTGGCCAATCGTGCTGAACTAAAATTGTTCGTATAAGCGCCAAACGTTCAAGTAGTGCAGTGGTTGCGATTTGCCATTCAGAAAAAAAACTTAAAAAGCTAAAATGAGTTATCAGAGCGCCAGAGCAGTGGGAGGCAAACGAGCTGTAGCTCCAAGCGGCCTGANTGTGTGTGTGTGTGTGTGTGTGTAAGCACAAGTGTTTAGGAGAGCTTGCGAGCTGTGCAAAAGTTAAGCGCATTGGCAAACCGGTTTTTACTACGAATTTTTGCTTAAGTTTATTTTGTAGAAAAAAATATCGCTCATTTGCTGGAACAATATAGTATAGCAATAGTTTTTGGCGACCTTTCCACTTAAGACGGACTCCTCATTTTTCCGACTGCTTTAGTATGAAAAAAGTAGATGTTAGTCCTTCAGCTATCAAGTCACCGGACTGCTGCAAGACCCCGTAACTGCGATGGAATGTGGGTGGCAGGCCACAGAGACCTTCAAAGTAATTGTGCAGAGGACGAGCTTGCGAGGAAGAGAAGCCCCTGTCTAACGTCAACTCCTCTTATGCAGCGAGCATACCGTTATCTACCTGTAAGACATGGCTCAGGACATACTTCATTGAGAAGGCCAACAAAAGATGGTCGGAAGAACCATGACTCGACATATCTGGCCCAGCTCCGACGCACTCATTCGGTTAGAGTGCGCTCTACTAAGGCTGGTGAGAGGTATCATTACAGGCCACTGCTTAATGGGAAGGCATGCTAGCAGAATGGGTCGGCCGGCTAATAACTTCTGCCGTGGTTGCCGCGACGAGCACGAAATCAAGAGCGTGGAGCACTACGTCTCTTACTTACTCTCATTTCACACCAGATTTTTGTCTGTCTGGCCAACCTAAGTGAAGCAGGCATTCACGAGTTCCCGCGCTTTCTGAACCTAACCAACCGGACGTATTCGAATTCGAGCTCTCAGTTCATATCACAACGGACCCACTGGGTCTGAGTGCGCAGCCGCTTCAACCTAACCGAACCTTAGTTGCGTAAACAGTTCATACTGAAATTATTAAATTTATCTTATTTCCAAATTTTCTCCGTTCCCACTTGATCCGCAATTATAACAGGAAAAACAATTATTTGACCAAAAAGGAACCAAGGTATAGTTTTAATTATACCTTTGTTCTTTTAAGATTTTACTCGCAATAGTTTTATAGTTATAATTTTATTGTTCAATGCGAGAAACTCAATTAAAATCTTTAAAACTTTTAACCCTAAAGAAAACGAACGATACCATAAGCGCTTACCTTTTTTTGCAATTTTTAAATCTTAAACTTTTAGTTCTTAAACTTGATGCTTATTTAAAAGCATAAGAAGATATTTCATTGTAGTTTTTCAAGAAATTGCAATAAGTTTATACTGCATACTACTATTTTAACTTCACTCCGTTTTCAACAATTTGCGCTCACCCAACACTTTCTCACTAACGCGCATACACTCTCAACCAATCTACTTGCACGTTGTTCGAAAATTCGAATATTTTGCTGTGCTCCACATGGTGACGCTTACATGTGTGTTTTTTTTTAAATCAACAAAATCTCTGGAAATTTTTGAATTTTATATACTCAATCTTTAACCCTCTCTCACTCGCTCTACTTCTGTCTTTTAATTGCGCTCAACTTTGCCCCAACATATGTGCAAAATTTCATCATAAATTCCCAAACCCCTTTACCCTTAATGCTGCACTCGCAGCCGGCTAAATTGGGTTTACCGGGAAAATACTCGTATTTTTTCGCTGCAAATTCCGCAAATTTGCTAAGCATTCGCAGACATACATACATATGTATGAGTGTTTCTTACATTTATTTATTATAAACAATTTATTGCAGTAATTTCTTTTTATAAGCCGCTGAATCAAAATAAACTGGAAAGTTTTTGATTGCCAAACAGACACACACACTTACTGACTTGTGAATACAAAGACGGTCGAGTTCAGCGAAAGTAGAATTGTAATTTTTTATGTTAACTGCTTAAGGGCCGGTTACTCAATGTCTGGTTAACACTAACTACAGGTTAAACATCGTTATAGACGTTACTGACTCCCTGTCGTATGCATGGAGTCGAAGACGTCGATAACGATGTTTAACCGCAGATTAGTGTCAACCAGATATTGAGTAACCGGCCCTAAGAGTATTGCAACATCAACACAGTAGCTGTTCAGGAAAAAGTAGCGGTAAAAAGGGAACATTCCTTTTTAATTTTAATATTATGTTTGTATGAAATTCGATTTCAAAGCATTCGAAATGCTCTACTCTGAACCATCAGCGAGGCAAACAACAATCCGCCTTCTAAGACAATCAAGTGGTTTTCGATAATGATGTTTTCAACCCAAAACGAGATCACTTATGTACGTAAATTGTACTTGAGGCGTAAATAACGAAGAAATGGATAGGGGAACATGTTGTGCGTAGGAATTCCCCAGACTCTTGAATGAGTCTGAGGAGTTTATTGAGAGCCCCATAACACTTTCCGACCAAACAGTTACAGAGTAAATGCTATCTCACATACATTGAATATCTGAATAAAATCCGAAAATCCATTAAAATACTGCTCATAATAACAGGATAACCAAATGAGCGAAGATTAACCGGATACCCGGATAGCAAAATAAACAGATATTAACCGGAATATATCCGTATACCCGAATATCCGAATTAACGGATAGTTCCTTGTAAATATATATTAACAAAACTTAAAAACAACGCACGCGGACAAGGCAGGACAAATTCCGCACACTGCAGAAAATTGTTTGGGAATATTGTTTCTGGTAAAACATTTTAGGGTCAAAATTGTTGGTTAAAAAACGTTAAGGTGAACAAAATTGTCAGTCTTCTCATTAGCAATAGACTAGCTCAGAAACTAGTTATAATTATAGAAAAGAAAAAGCTACTTGTCTTTTGTTTTTGTTTTTTTTAGAGTAAAATTGGTTGAATGTTTTTGTTCAGTCGTTTCATTGAAAACTCTTCAAAACAAAATACTTCAGAGATTAAACAATTTAGCGAAAACATTTTTTTATGTAACAACTTTTTGGTAAAACAAAGTTGGCAAAAACTTTCGTTTAAAAAGATTTGGGCAATGGCGTATGTATGTATGCACATACAAAAGCTGACTAATCTTAGTTTTTTTTTTTAAATATGAAAAAAAAACAAAAGCAAAAATTTCTTTGAGAAACTCGAGAAAAAATTTTATAACAAAAAATTTTATAGCAATTTTTTTTTATTTTGATTTTAAGATTTTTACATGGACAAAGTTTGTATGCTAAATTTTTTTCCACACAAAAATTTTGTAAGCCAAATTTTTTAGATAAATTTTTTTGAAATTTTACTGCGCTATTCGACAGATACACACTCTCAAGTTTTTTGTTTTGGCACGTGTGGGAAACAAACAGAAATACGAAAAATACTCGCTCCAGCAACTCTGTTTGTCTACAAACTCACAACGCATTTTCACAAGCCAAAATTATCAACTTTTGTTGTTGTAAATTCCCATACTTTTATATCAATATATAACAATTGGCAATTGACATAAGCCACTGCCGCCAAATTAAGCGTGCGAAAAAGTAAACACTGGAATGTATAAGTATGTGCCTATTTACATACATACGTGTATTTGGCTTAACAACGTGTACAGGTATCAGTGCTGCCAGACATTCTCTGTTAAAAATCCCACGAAAATCGGGGAAAAATCTCTCAATTACCCACATCTCAAAAATTTATCCCACAAAATTTCCAAAGAATTCAAAACATATAAATATTTTACACATATATTAGTATTTGGCCGAGCTTCTCCTTCAATTTGTTGCGTGCGCCTTGATTATGTCACACAAAGGGGAGGTACCTAAAGTTTTACGCCGACTCCAAGCGGCAAGTTTATTTTCATGAGAAGCCTTCCTACAGCTACATTTTTTTACGATGTTGCTTTGACAAGGGCTTGATCTCAGGCCCTGCGGAGTGGAAGCGCACACTTCTTACCACTGCATCGATAACTGTGTCAAAAGAAAATCCCTTTTTTATTTGAAATGTCCCTCTTTTCCCTTTTAATAATTTTATTTGCAAAATATCCCTCAAATTGGGAAATTACCCACAATCTGGCATCACTGACAGGCATTTGAAAGCCTTTCCCAACTTGAAACAAGCTGCCTCAAGCAGTACACTCCCTTGCTCCCTTACTCAATCTCTTGCATTTGCACTTTGATCGCGCAAAAAATTCCCATGTGATAGTCATTCATAGTTCGCGCTCACGCTCAAATACGCTTACTATGAACTATTATTTATGCATAGACCGAGAGCGTAAAGTAGTGGTGGGCCTCCGATCCACACAGCAACAACTTTTTAGCCAATTGTTTTGCTTTGATTTGATTTCCGTCCGCTTTAAGCCATGTGAATGCGGTCA
>NW_016173962.1:0-11402 GCF_001687245.7 Rhagoletis zephyria
AGTTATAATACCCTTGTGCACAAGTGCGCTCGGGTATAAAAATTGATAGGCGCGTAAAACGTCGCATTAGAAGGACTTTGTTGCTCGCAGCCACCACCGATATGCATACGTACATATGTACATTGTTTGTAGTCACAGCTGCTTTAGAGCTATTATGCGTTTAGTCTATATTTACATTTATCGCCTTTTCCTTCATTTACGCATTCGATATTTTGCTTTTGAAAATTGAACTTTTTGCGGAAATGTTTGTGCATACTTCGTACACAAGAACAGCGAATAAATAACCTGGTTTCCAAAAGTATTTAGAAAATGATTGAAGCAGGTAACCAGTATCACATATTGTTAACTCTTTTGGGTAGTGTAAAACTTATTGTGTAGCAACTCATTAGTATTTGTCCGATGTTTTAGTAATCGATTAATTAGGAAAAACTGACCCGGTGCTTTTTACCAGGAATTGCAAAATTATCTTACTTCAGCTTCCCGCGCATAGAATGTACAAGAACGTAATAAGAAAAAAAAAAGCAGTCCGCTACATCTCTAAGGGAGCAAATGGACGAGGCTGTCCCTATACACCGTGGTTGCTAGGCCTACTATTCTCTACGGAGGGGTGGTCTGGTAGCCAAATCTCAAAATGAAATCAATACTCCAAGCACTTAAAAATGTGCATTGAAATGGGTTACTCTGTATTTGCAGGGCTCTATGCACAACTCTTTTGGAGGAAATGAGCGTTCATTTCACGGCTGGAGAGTCACACAAGGTTGCCAAACAACAATTCCTAAAATGTTGTATATGAAGACTAAAGTTTTTAAAGACATAGAAGCTTTCTATTTCAGATAGAGAACGTCATTCAGTGGGGACTATTGAAGAAAATGAATCACTCCAGTTCTCAGTGTTGCCAGACAAAAATTTCATTTGTAGCTAAAACGGTCGAAAAAAGAGCTAAGTCGAGCTAAATAATATTACTGAATGAACTATATTTTTTTTTAAGCTGAGCATTTATTGACATAAAGTTTTGTTAACATTTTTCACAATTTTAGTAAAACAATGAATTTGATAAATTCAAACGCTGAAAAAAAAACTTTTTAAATCAAAATAAGGTGCATATATTTCGCATTCATTGCTTTGGCACTTATATGTATTTACATACTTATATAAACTAGACAGTGAACTAAAAATACTTTACCAACTGTTAAAATCTGCAATTTCAGATATTTGAATTGGTTATAAAAACTCGGGTTAAGAATCATTTTTCTGGTAAAACTTCACTGAAAAGTTTGATATCCTTGTTTGTATACTCCGGCGCATGTTGGGGAAACTACTTGACTAACTTGCCCATTTTCCATTTGCTTGCGCGCTATTTGCATTTTTCTAAATATTAACCGAAATAGAATAACATGAAAGTATCGGAAATAGCCTGAGATCACCACAGCCAAATAAATTTTAGACAACACTTGTGCAATGAAATTAGAGATTTTTAATTTTAATATATTACCAAATGCAACTAAAACTTTCTGAAGTGCTGGATAATTTTGAAAAGTGCTAAAAATGGAGCTAAATAGGAATAAAAAAATAAAGAGATAGATTAACTTTAAAAAATCCAACTGTTTAGAAAAAACTAAATGTAACGTACGTGTAAGTAAATCCATAAAATTTTAGTGAAGTGCAAGTTTCAAAAAATCCCGTTGTTTTTTGAGAATTTTTTTCCATATAAGCATGAATTTTTTATAAAATAAAATGTGGGAGACCGTTAGCAACATAATTTCAAAAATCAACGCCAGTTTGTTTGTAAATTGCACTTGTTATTTACTTACATAAAACAACGCAAAAGCAGTCTGCTGAAAAACTCCCACTTAACTTTTCCTCACAAATCACTCCGAAACACTTCACTTTTGGTGTGTTTTCAATTCGCTTGAAAATCAACAAACGGCAGTACTGATTTAGTGTATGGGTTGAAAGAAACACCAATGAGCCATTACTCAGACGACGCGTGTGGCCAACTAATGAGAAACGGATGTTCTTATGCAAATGTACCTATGCCTTCATATGGCTACAATATTCATATTGGTGTAAAAGGTGTAAGATTTTATTAATGAGTTTTCAGATACAATTTAAGTGAAATGAGTAAATGTAAAGTACGGGAAATTACTCATAAAGAGGTACTGTGTGTAAAAAGGCAAATTTAGAGGAATAAGCGTATTAATAAAGAATATTTCTTTTTTTAAACATCATTATGTACGTATCTGAAGCGCTTATATTTAATACCTACCATCTACCTACAATTTTTATTAAAATTTTTATCTAAACTTTCGATCTACATATCTATGACCTTAATCCAATATCTAGTAAATTTGACTAACAACCGATGCGTGAGGGTCACTTTAATATCATCAATGCGTATTAACTACTCAATGCCTTCTTACATCAGATATTGATTTTTGTGAAAATTACAGGTTGTATAATATAAGCACTCAATATGTTGTTTTAGAAAAAATGTGGCCCTATATTTCAAAAATCAAATTAAAATAGCCATTGTAAGGTGCGTAATGAAGTCCTTTGGTGGAACCAAAACCTTCTCATTTGAGAGTTACGAGGTACTCGTACATATCGGCGCCACATTTGTACATAACGCGCTCGAACTTCTGCTCTGCCTGCTTCACTGTATGGGCATTCCAGCTGCCCCCATTTTGAGGGACACAAATTTCGAAATACGGATTTACGTCAACTCTCAATATTTGAACAATCACTCATAGCCGGTGTTGTCGAAATCCCACTCCAATCGAAGAAGTCATGTAGAGCAATATCCTTATTCTTGAAAGCACTTTTGATCTTACTAACAGGACACTTTAGGCTCGAACCATTGATTTTTCCTTGATATAAGCAAATCGACTAAAGGAATGTAGTACTTAGTCTTTCTAGAATGTAGAGAATGAAATAAGTTAGCTAAACGAGGTCCCCTTTACCGGTTTAAATAAAAATAGCACGGCTACTATTCCCTTTAAATGGAGAGATCAATGAAATCCGATATACTTCCTTGAGGTAATAATGCTTTATAAGGTCTAAAAGACTTCACCGTAAAACGTGTCTGGTCACTATACAAGATATAACCAGTTTTTCTATGACAGATATTGCTAGCGAACCTTTGTTCCAAGGAGAAAGTCGGCATTCGATCTTGAGCCTGTGAAATGCATTAGATGCAAGCCTTACATAGTCACGCGATTGTTCGTCGTTACTCGCCCACAGAAGTCAGCTTTTGTCCCTGTTGAAAATCTTGCTTGAATAGGAACGATGTGAAAGTTTGAGTAGTAAATAAGTGGAGATATACTAATTCACGTCTCTGTGGTGGCAGCCAGACTATACTTAAGAGATCAACCATAGTTGTAACTACTTTCAGACTATGTACTTCAGCAATATAGGTTAGGTTAGGTAATTTTGGCTGTCTAGCAGCCCCACATAGACCAACAGATTCCTAATGATGCCAGATGGAGATAGAGGTTTTATTAAGTATATTCGAAGCATACATCAACGCTTTTTGAGAGTATCATTAGTGCTTGAAGCCCAAGTGTTGTCACGCCTTTAAGATTAATAAACTCTAGAGCTCCACGATATTCCAATCGTGTTTTTCTTCGACAATATAAGTCTCGGCTAAATTATGATGGAAGACATTACAAATTGTATATGTATGTCTATGCCAGGCCAGTTGGAACTACCAGGTACTCCTTGGCTTTTATTAGGCGGATGAGACTGCAGATAACTTGTGGGATTGCGAATGGGTCCCTTCTCGTGATAAAAACACCTGCCTATAATCGGCATACATTACAATCCTATTTTCCCCTACTATTTACTAAAAAAAAAACTGTAAAACGGATACCCGAAAGGGTTTTTAAACAAAATATAATAGTGTGGACAAACATTCAAAATGTTCGAGATTTTTTTAACTATTTTAAAATCTCCTACGGATGCTTGGATGATTACAACAAGAACGTAATTATTTAATGTTATGTATCCTAATCTCAACCCTTAACACTTCATTCATTAATATACCAGAGAATAGCTGCATGGTATAAATATTGTGCGAGGCAGGTTCGTGCAAAAACTTAACTTCCCGATTTACGGTGGGGCAACCAATACAACCAGAACAAAAAAAAAAAAAAAAACTACCTAAGTTTTTGTTGAAAAAGAATGACGGTATTCTCAATCTTTATGCGCAGGATTTCCCTATCGCCAGGTAAAACTACAACTTGAAAAACTTTCGTGCTTACAACATACATACATACTTTTTCCCACTTTGCTTGCACTTGCAATTGCGGCAGAGTTTGAGGTAGAGGCCATACGTACATACATATTCCTTAGAGATTTGTGTGCACATTCCCCTCACACGGCCACACAGGTTCGCAGATGACCGACAAAAGCCAAGAGCTAAGAGTTCAAGTGGAACCGGACATAAAGCGAAACATCAGTAAAAAGTGGTAATGAAAAATGCATTTTTGCAAAATGTCGCTGTCGTGACGCTAACCTTTTTATCATATTCGCGTTTTTTCTTTTCTGTTTTTTTTTGCCACTCCGCTGTTTCTAACTTTTCATCATTTTTCGCCGCTACTTTGCTGGACATGAAGAAAATTTCCGGTGACAAAATGCAATTGTTATTTTAATGAGCAAAATGTGAGCAGAAAGCGCAGGGAGCAGAAAGCGCGGAAGAAGCAGATTGCAAAAGTGAATTATGAGTGTGAAGAGGCTGCCATGAAGAAGTGGAATACGTTCATATGTATGTAGATACTTGCTTGTTTTTGTTGGTATGATGTTGAGTTAAGAATTTGTTCGCGTTTTATTTTTCTTCTGCTGGGCATTTCAACGCAAATTCGCTGCGAGGCAGTTAATTAGAAATATGCAAGATTATTCAAATTATGAAATTATGAAAATCAACGCTAATAGCTTACGATTTTCTTTCAAACACCTATCCACTGCACAGCGCACATTGCCAGCGCTTTTGTTTGTGTTCAAGGACATTCAGCGGGCTTTTTGCAAGGAAATTTTTAATAATTTTTATCAGAAACCTCCTTTTCACTATACTCGGTGAAAGCGCATATTTTCAATGAAGAAAAATGAAATTTCCTATTTTTCTGCAGGCGTTAAACCGGAAAAATGCGTTGAAAATTTTTTCGGAAGAAACCTTGAAAAATTGCTACACCTCTTAGCAATGTCCTTGCTCGAGAACATCCTTCGGCATATGATTGGCCACAACAATGCCTTTATAGTGCTAGCGGTTTGCGCTTCCAGCACGCGCTGTCGTTAATTGCAGCGCAATCAAATTTAATTAACAAAATTAAGCGTGCTACAAAGAGTCGGCAGCTGCCTCTTCTCTGCGCCAAGGGTTGGCAGTACGCCGTATTAGTAGTTAGTAGCAGTAGTTGTGACTACGAGAGTGCTGCCTACAAAGCTGTTTGATGACTTGAAGAGCCACTTGACTGGATATAAAAATTTTTACTACCTAATGGTTTTACGCAGCATTAAAATGTGGCTGCTGCTCATTCCGTCCATAGGCGATGCATCTACTGTACTTTACGCTTTATATACATTTTTTTTCTTTTTTTTTGTTAAAGAAATCCCATTCTAGCACTTTGATGTTACTGTTTTGCCGCGTGCTGTACTTTCTTTTTGATAGACCCATTTGCAGTCAGCTTTACCTTCAGGCGATATTTACAGTAATCGGATTTGGATTAAAACTATCTAAAATTTTTGGTATCAGGAAATTTTCGGAATGATAAATAGTCGCTAAAAAACCAATTTTAACACCGTGCGAGTGCAAAATTCACGCACACAAAATTGAATAACCTCACGGAACTAGGATTCAAAAATAATAAAACTGCGTTTTTAATTTTGATAAATAAAAATATATATATATGGTAAATATTTTCTTTTTAAGAAGTTTGAAATTTCGCAGATAAGAATAATCAAAAATTTGTTAAAAAAATTCAGTGCTATGTGGAATAATATTACGGGTGGTAAATGAAGAAGAGAATTCAATAGCATTGCAAAATATTAACCGTTTTGATAGTATTGAAAATGTAGTTTTAAGATGTTATCCTTAAATATTCTTGAAAATTTTCAATATTTATTTTTGAACAAATTTTACGTAAAGGAGCTATAAATTCACGACCACAACCTCGAATTTCTTGTTTTAACTTAAGTATTTTGGGATAAACAAATTAATTAAAAGGGCATTTTCAATACCTATTCGATCTTGTGAAACAATATTTAATCTTTTCCAATTCTACTGAATTTTCTCACTAATATGTTATCATATATTGCACTGAATTTTTATACCCGAGCGCACTTGTGCACAAGGGCATATTAATACAAATGTATACATAAATGCTCAGAATGAATAGAGAAGTTGAAGCCATGTCTGTCTGTCCGTCCGTCTGTCCTTCTGTCCGTCTGTCCGTCCGACCGTGTACACGATAACTCGTGCAAGAATTGAGATATTTCAACGAAATTTGGTATGTAGGTTTCCATTAATCCAAGGAAGGTTTGTATTGAAAATGGGCGAAATCAGACCGTAACCACGCCCACATCCCATATAACGGTAATTTAGAGAAATACAAAATCTTCGATAAATCAGTAAACATTAGAGCTAATTTATTCAAAATTGATGCTTGCAACAATTCTTTACCAAGAAATACGTTTATGGTAAAATTTTGGAAAATGGGCGTGGCACCGCCCACTTATGATCACATATAAGTATATCGGTAACCGTTCTACCAATTTGTGCCAAACTCGGTGTGGTTATTGTGCTTGCCACATAAAAGTAAACGTTGACAATTATTGAAATCGGACTAAAATCGAGGCCGCTTCTCATATAACGGTAAATTTCAGAAATGCTTGAAACTTCAATATTTCGAAATTGAAGGACGCTAATTTACTCAAAATTGATACACCTCGGCTTACCATGTAGCGGGAGCTTTCGGAAAGGTGAAAGTCATATATTAAATACTTGCGCCGGGTATTTAATGTTCGGCTCCGCCTGAACTTAGACTTTCTTACTTGGTTGGATTGCGTTTCTATGCAAACATATCCCTCGTCGTGTGGTGTCGCTAATGATAGATCTTTTAATATAGCTTCTAGAGTGAAGGTCTTATTGAAGTTCTCTTTCAAAAAACGGTTATCAGGAAGAACTCCCCATTATGTCGAGTGAATAGGATTTTCGTTTTTATTATTTGAGTATTTGCTACATTTTATTGATTTTGACTGCCAACATGACAATAATGACACACTGTATTTTCGCCTCGTTCTCCTACATTGCATGTTTAAATACACTATCCACCCCAGCAAGAGCTGTATGTTTATGCTTCGAAATCAAGTTGAAGGTAACCAGAAAGCGCGCCTGCACAGATATTACACGCCTTCACTGTATAAATATTTCATAACTTTACTTTAACATTACTATTTTTTTTATTTTTATTCTCTCACCTTCGACAGGTACAAAAGCAATTTCACCTTCTACAACTGACAAACGCCGCCTGCTGTATTGCATGTGGCATGCAAGGTGCAAGTGGCAATTAACTAAATTAACGCAATTCAAACGAGCGGCGTAATGCGGCAGCAAGTGGCAGTGGAAAATTGAAGCAAAAGGACACTTAAGTGCAAAAGTATGCACTCGACGACGGTCTTTGTTATGGGAATTCCTTCGCTGGAACATCAAAAATTGCTTAATTGTAACCGCATTGTACAAAGCAATTTTATGTAATTTTTGCGACTGCTCAACAAAATGTTCGTTTTTGAGGAGCCACATAATTTTGCCGGACAAACGCTTTTGGAATGAATACATACATACATATTGTACATGCATACTTTCTGCAGCATAACAAAATTGATGGAGCCCTGCAGCAAACCAAACTGGCTCAGAACTTGCGCAGACCCTTTCAAGAACTTTTGAGCTTGTTCTGAGCTGACTTTGGCTTAGATGGTTCTTAGACAGTTCATATAACAACAGTTCCTAGGCAGATCAAAAAAAGTCGATCCGGGCTAGAAGAAATGTGGTTAGTCTTGAGCTGGTTCTAAGAAGTATAGTAGGGAGCTTTTTCTTTGAATGCTTATTTGTGATAACTCAGCGTTGAATTGTATTAAATGTATTGAAATAATATAATATGCATATTGAATAATACATAGACTCTCCAGCATCGAATTAAGAATATATAGAATTTTGAATATTCACAATGGGTTTCATCCTAAATATTTTTCGTAACATAATCATTTAAATTCGCGTTGCTAACTGTTCCAACACAGTTAATTAATAGAATTCTATATAAAAACTTCAACTTTTTTTTAAATCCGAGTTTATAAGTAAGCAGTTCTTTAGCCGATTAAATTTTAGTATAATAAATCGCGTTGATTTTTTATAACTCTTTTTACGCACGCTCTTGAAGGTATTCTCCTATTTAAATATTTTCGTCTCAGATGCAAGGTTACACTATAACTACACTAAAATGTGATGGGCTTCAAAACTGAATACTCGAAACATTTATAAAAAAAAACTCTGATTAAAAAGTTTGAAATTTGAATACAGTTTTAAGAGTGCTATCAAGTTTGTAACAAATTTAAATTGTTTATGAAATAAGAGCCACGCTTAAACAAAAACTTAATGAAAAATATTTAAAATTAAAAATATTGGAAAATAATAAAAAAAAAATATCACTGCATAACTACCCTCCAGTACTGCTGGAGTCAATCGCTACTTTTGAACCGCTACTGCACCGACTGCTAGGTAAGTAGCTACTCTATTAACCCGTGGTAGTGCACATGGTAGTGCAGAGTCGAACCAGTCGTAAGCAGAATAGCGAAAAACTACGGCAGAGGGCGCCCATAAATCACGCAAGTGACTACTTTAGTAACTCCCGGTAGTGCAGAGAGAGCCGATGGTGACTACCGCCTAGGACATTGCCTTGTAAAAGTAATCGATGAAATACACTGCAAGTAGTCGGTCGGTAATTGAGGGTGTTTATCAGGTAGCTACCGATTCAGCAGTCCTGTAGTCACTTGCCCGTACTGCAGGGTACCCATTTTGGGTGCACAGTGATAGGTATATTAAGGTATGTACAGTATCGGTCATATACCATAGCACCCGCATTTCAAAGTGAGAATGTTTACCACTTTTGTATATTTTTTTTTTTAAATCTGATTAAAAGGTCCAAAATTTTGATGAAAAATCATTAAATTTTCCTTTGTTTTGTATAAAGCTTGAAAACTGGGTTTATATGATTTTGTCTTAAGCATGATACATTTTTTATAAAATAATAACACACAAATTTTAGCTCTCAATACATAAAAAAGAAATGGTGTACGGAGACTTTTGCTGTTAAGTGTAGCTTAACTAAATTTTGTAGTTATATTTTGCATGAAATTTTATACGTACGTATAAAAATGGCATTAATGTCAACAATAACGGCTTTTTTGCAAATATTTTAGCAGTTGCCCCATAAACCAGGGAATTACATATTAAAAAAACGATAAGAGTTTGCTATTAGTTTTAGGGTATAAGAAAATCGAAAAAATACATATGTTATGGTATATTTGTGCATCTTATGTCAGCTTTCACATGACCAGGTTGAGTGACATTGATGACAGCGCAACTTACACCACATGAGTTTCAACCGTCCAGCTCAGCATCCCTTTTGCAGTAGTTCAGAGACAGTTCTGAAATTTGTAGGGCGGAACTAGCGCTTTTCCAGACTGTCTCTAAATTTTGCTGCAGGGTAAGTAAGTATGTGCTAGGACAATTATTTATGTGAGTGTATGACCACTTCTCAAGCATTTCAAACTCATTTATCACTCGAACGGTTTGTGCTGCAGTATACTAGTATATGTGACCGACAATTTGAAACCGTTGCTTAGTTTGAGAAAGATGCACCTATACAAATGTTAGATACAGCAATATGTATGTATATATGAATATTTGTATACTCGCCTGGTGGCTGCTCTGTTATACCTTCGATAAGCGACTAACCTCAGCCGCATAACCGCAAACTTTTGCCTATTGCAGCCTATTGAAACAAACAAACAACAACAACAAACAAATTATGTGACAAGAAATTTCGCCCAAACCGCATAATTAATGAAAATTTGCCTGACTGCGCGTATCCGTTTTCGCGTAGCTTTCCGCTTACGGTGCCAACAACACAACACACACAAGACACCAACCAGCAGCAGGCTCTGTACGTACTTATTTGTTCTGCAATTTACCATGGCACGCGTAAAATGGACACATACTTAACTAATGCAGCACCACCATTCGCTATCGGCTTTTATGGCAGCCCGTTTACAAGTGCATTCACTTTTGCCTCACTTATTCGTGTCTGCCACATGCCGTAGCGACAGCTTTCGCATAGCTTTCATTTCGAGTAATATCCATTTCGTTTACATACTTGATGTATTCAAAATGCATACAACATACCTACCCGTACGTAGATATTGGTATATATGTATACATACATACATAGGTATGGATTTACAGTCCATGTTTTACACACATACATACTTTTATAGCCTAGAAATTTTTAGTATTTGGTGATCGTATTCATGTGGCGCGCATTATCGGGATATTGCTGTCATTTGAAGCTCAACTCAGCGGTAGTCTCATTAATGGTGATGCCAGAAGAAGGAAAAGGATTTTGAGTTTTATAAGCAAATTTTTTAGTAATCAACAGATTTATGTAAAACCGAAATTTAAGTTTACTGTGTACTTAGAAACCCAGGTTAGTAAAATACAATTTTCCATTGCAAATAGAAGAGTTTTTTAATTACATACATATTTACATATACAAAGGGTTGTCCATATAACGATTTCTTTTTAAAACTTAAATAAATGCACAATAAATAATATTTTTCAGTTTATTCGAAAGAGATGATTTCATCCATGTTTGCATTCTGTTAACACAGTTTCCTTAGACTTTGATGGGGCTTCAGGCTCTATCTCATGAATGGCTTGCTCTATATTCGCCTTGATTGTTAACGGAAAAATTCTAAGGGCGTAAAATCGCAGCTCCAAGGTGGCAAATTGACATTGCCGACACGGCTCGCGACACGATTACCGTACTTGGTGCCCATGTCTCTAATTTCTGGCCACAAAAAAAAATATTTATAAAACATCTGTAGTGTAGACGCCAAAAGCTCACTGAATATATCTGTGGACGTATCGTCATTTTATTTAATTGGGGCGAGGGCGCAAATGGGCGAAAGGTTGCAGAACCGTATCTAATGGTGAACGGAGGCTGCAAACTTACGTAAATACTTACAGGTTCTATTTTGCGCTGCTCTCGTTGATTACAGATCCCTTTTGGATAAGGAACAAGGGCCTAAGATGTGCAGATTTAGTTGAATGTCTGTTCTCCAAAGGGAAACTTAAATGC